>NW_022155196.1:0-15616 GCF_001633185.2 Quercus lobata | reverse complement strand
TAGCAAAAAAATTCAAAAAATTAATAAACCTCTTTCCGGCATTAATTTTAGCCAAAACGGGATGAGATAGGCCGAGAAAGCGAGAAAAATCTTTTAGCCCAGAATTCCGTTCGTACTCGGCCTGGGGAAGAAAATTCCAAAAAAAATAGCAAAAAAATTCAAAAAATTAAAAAACCTTTTTCTGGCATTATTTTTCTCCAGAACGGGATGGGATTGGCCAAAAATGAGAGAAAAAACTTTTAGTCCCGAATTCTGTTCAGACCCATCCCGAGCTAGAAAATTCCAAAAAAATAGCAAAAAAATTACAAAAATTTAAAAAGTTGATTCCGGGATTATTTCTATCCAAAACAGGTTGACAGTGGCCGAGAAAGAAAAAAAAAATTTAGTCCCGAATTCCGTTTATACCGGACCCGGGCAAGAAAATTCCGAAAAAAAAAGCAAAAAAATTCAAAAAACTAATAAACCTCTTTCCGGCACTAATTTTAGCCAAAACGGGATGAGATTGGGTGAGAAAGCTAGAAAAATCTTTTAGTCCAGAATTTCGTTCATTCTCAGCTCGGGGAAGAAAATTCCTAAAAAAATAGCAAAAAAATTCAAAAACCACTTTCCGGAATTACTTTTAGGTAAAACGGGATGAGATACGCCGAGAAAGTGAGAAAAAACTTTTAGTCCCACATTCCGTTCATACACGACCCGGGCAATAAAATCCTAGAAAAATAGAAAAAAAAACTAAAAAATTAAAAAACCTCTTTCCGGCATTATTTTCTGCCAAAACGGGATGAGGTACGCCGGGAAAGCGAGAAAAATCTTCTAGTGGAGAATTCCGTTCGTACTCGGCCTGGGGAAGAAAACTCCGAAAAAAATAGCAAAAAAAATTATAAAATTAAAAAACCTATTTCTGGCATTACTTTTGGCCAAAACAGGATGAGATAGGCCGAAAAGGAGAGAAAAAAATTTTAGTCCCGAATTCCTTCAAACTCGACCCGAGCTAGAAAATTGCAAAAAAAATAGGAAAAAAATTCAAAAAATTTAAAAAGTAAATTCCGGCATTATATCTATCCAAACGGGTTGAGAGAAGCCAAGAAAGAGAAAAAAGAATTTTAGTCCCTAATTCAGTTCATGATCGACCAAGGCAAGAAAATTCCGAAAAAAATAGCAAAAAAATTCAAAAAACTAACAAACCTCTTTCCGGCGTTAATTTTAGCCAAAACGGGATGAGATAGGCCGAAAAAGCGAGGGGAAAAATTATTTTAGTTAGTCCAGAATTCTCTTCATTACTCGGCGTTGTTACCCGAGGAAGAAATTCCGAAAAAAATTCAAAAAATTAAAAAAACCACTTTTCTGCATTACTTTTAGCTAAAACGGGATGAGGTAGGCCGAGAAAGTGAGAAAAAATTTTAGTCCCAAATTCCGTTCACACTCGACCCGAGCTAGAAAATTCCAAAAAAATAGCAACAAAGTTCAAAAATTTTAAAAAGTTAATTTCGGCATTATATCTATCCAAAACGATTTGAGAGAGGCCGAGAAAGAGAAAAAAAAATTTTAGTCCCGAATTTCGTTCATACTCAAACAGCGCAAGAAAATTCCAAAAAGAAAAAGCAAAAAAATTCAAAAAAATTTACAAACCTCTTTCCGGCATTAATTTTAGCCAAAACGGGATGAGATAGGCCGAGAAATCGAGAAAACTTTTTACTCCAGAATTCCGTTCATACTCGGCCTGGGGTAGAAAATTCCTAAAAAAACTGCAAAAAAATTCAAAAACCACTTTCCGGCATTACTTATAGCTAAAACGGGATGAGATAGGCCGAGAAAGTGAGAAAAAACTTTTAGTCCCAAATTCCGTTCATACACAACCCGGGCAATAAAATTCCGAGAAAAATAGAAAAAAAATTAAAAACTCTCTTTCCGGCATTAATTTTAGCCAAATCGGGATGAGATAGGCCGAGAAAGCGACAAATAAATTTTCGTCCCGAATTCCGTTCATACTCGACCCGGGCAAGAAAATTCCGAAAAAAATAGCAAAAAAATTCAAAAAATTAATGAACCTCTTTCCGGCATTAATTTTAGCCAAAACGGGATGAGATAGGCCGAGAAAGCGAGAAAAATCTTTTAGCCCAGAATTCCGTTCGTACTCGGCCTGGGGAAGAAAATTCCAAAAAAAATAGCAAAAAAATTCAAAAACCTTTTTCTGGCATTATTTTTCGCCAAAACGGGATGGGATTGGCCAAAAATGAGAGAAAAAACTTTTAGTCCCGAATTCTGTTCACACCCATCCCGAGCTAGAAAATTCCAAAAAAAATAGGAAAAAAATTACAAAAGTTTAAAAAGTTGACTCCGGGATTATTTCTATCCAAAACAGGTTGACAGTGGCCGAGAAAGTTAAAAAAAAAATTTAGTCCCGAATTCCGTTCATACCGGACCCGGGCAAGAAAATTCCGAAAAAAAAAAAAGCAAAAAAATTCAAAAAACTGATAAACCTCTTTCGGCACTAATTTTAGCCAAACGGGATGAGATTGGGTGAGAAAGCTAGAAAAATCTTTTAGTCCAGAATTTCGTTCATTCTCAGCTCGGGGAAGAAAATTCCTAAAAAAATAGCAAAAAAATTCAAAAACCACTTTCCGGCATTACTTTTAGGTAAAACGGGATGAGATACGCCGAGAAAGTGAGAAAAAACTTTTAGTCCCACATTCCGTTCATACACGACCCAGGCAATAAAATCCGAGAAAAATAGAAAAAAAAAACTAAAAAATTAAAAAACCTCTTTCCGGCATTATTTTTAGCCAAAACGGGATGAGATAGGCCGGGAAAGCGAGAAAAATCTTCTAGTGGAGAATTTCGTTCGTACTCGGCCTGGGGAAGAAAACTCCGAGAAAAATAGCAAAAAAATTATAAAATTAAAAAACCTTATTTCTGGCATTACTTTTGGCCAAAACGGGATGAGATAGGCCGAAAAGGAGAGAAAAAAAAATTTTAGTTCCCGAATTCCTTAACCACTCAACCCGAGCTAGAAAATTCCAAAAAAATTAGGAAAAAAATCAAAAAATTTAAAAAGTAAATTCGGCATTATATTCTATCCAAATCGAGTTTTGGAAAGCCAAGAGAGATAAAAAAGAATTTTTAGTCCCAAAATTCAGTTCATGCTTAACAAGGAAGAAAATTCCGAAAAAAAATTCAAAAAACTAACAAAACCCTTTCCGGCGGTTTATTTTAGCCAGAACGGGATTGAATTAGGCCGAAAACAAACGCAGAGGAAAATATTTTTAGTCCAGAATTCCGCTTCATTACTCGGCCCGGGGAAGAAAATTCCGAAAAAAATAGCAAAAAAATTCAAAGAAATTAAAAAAAACCACTTTTGTGCCTTACTTTTTGCTAAAACGGGATTGAGGTAGGCCGAGAAAGTGAAGAAAAACTTTTAGTCCCAAATTCCGTTTCACACTCGACCCCGAGCTAGGAAATTCTAAAAATAAGCAAAAAAGTTTCAAAATTTAAAAAGTTAATTTCGGCATTATATCTAATCCAAAACGAATTGAGAGAGGGCCGATAAAGAGAAAAAAACTTTTAGTCCCGGAATTTCGTTCGCATACTCAAACAGCGCCAAGAAATTCCAAAAAAAAAAAGCAAAAAAATTCAAAGTAATTTACAAACCTCTTTCTGGCATTAATTTTAGCCAAAACGGGATGAGATAGGCCGAGAAATCGAGAAAAATTTTTACTCCAGAATTCCGTTCATACTCGGCCTGGGGTAGAAAATTCCTAAAAAAACTGCAAAAAAATTCAAAAACCACTTTCCGGCATTACTTATAGCTAAAACGGGATGAGATAGGCCGAGAAAGTGAGAAAAAACTTTTAGTCCCAAATTCCGTTCATACACAACCCGGGCAACAAAATTCCGAGAAAAATAGAAAAAAAATTAAAAAATCTCTTTCCGGCATTAATTTAAGCCAAATCGGGATGAGATAGGCCGAGAAAGCGACAAATAAATTTTCGTCCCGAATTCCGTTCATACTCGACCCGGGCAAGAAAATTCCGAAAAAAATAGCAAAAAAATTCAAAAAATTAATGAACCTCTTTCCGGCATTAATTTTAGCCAAAACGGGATGAGATAGGCCGAGAAAGCGAGAAAAATCTTTTAGCCCAGAATTCCGTTCGTACTCGGCCTGGGGAAGAAAATTCCAAGAAAAATAGCAAAAAAATTCGAAAACCTTTTTCTGGCATTATTTTTCGCCAAAACGGGATGGGATTGGCCAAAAATGAGAGAAAAAAATTTTAGTCCCGAATTCTGCTCACACCCATCCCGAGCTAGAAAATTCCAAAAAAAATAGGAAAAAAATTACAAAAATTTAAAAAGTTGACTCCGGGATTATTTCTATCCAAAACAGGTTGACAGTGGCCGAGAAAGAAAAAAAAAAAAATTTAGTCCCGAATTCCGTTCATACCGGACCCGGGCAAGAAAATTCCGAAAAAATAAAAGCAAAAAAATTCAAAAAACTGATAAACCTCTTTCCGGCACTAATTTTAGCCAAAACGGGATGAGATTGCGTGAGAAAGCTTGAAAAATCTTTTAGTCCAGAATTTCGTTCATTCTCAGCTCGGGGAAGAAAATTCCTAAAAAAATAGCAAAAAAATTCAAAAACCACTTTCCGGCATTACTTTTAGGTAAAACGGGATGAGATACGCCGAGAAAGTGAGAAAAAACTTTTAGTCCCACATTCCGTTCATACACGACCCGGGCAATAAAATCCGAGAAAAATAGAAAAAAAAACTAAAAAATTAAAAAACCTCTTTCCGGCATTATTTTTAGCCAAAACGGGATGAGACAGGCCGGGAAAGCGAGAAAAATCTTCTAGTGGAGAATTCCGTTCGTACTCGGCCTGGGGAAGAAAACACCGAAAAAAATAGCAAAAAAAATTATAAAATTAAAAAACCTATTTCTGGCATTACTTTTGGGCAAAACGGGATGAGATAGGACGAAAAGGAGAGAAAAAAATTTTAGTCCCGAATTCCTTAACACTCGACCCGAGCTAGAATATTCCAAAAAAAATAGGAAAAAAATTCAAAAAATTTAAAAAGTAAATTCCGGCATTATATCTATCCAAAACGAGTTGAGAGAAGCCAAGAGAGAGAAAAAAGAATTTTAGTCCCAAATTCAGTTCATGCTTAACCAAGGCAGAAAATTCCGAAAAATAATTCAAAAAAAACTAACAAAACCTCTTTCCGGCTGGTTAATTTTTAGCCAAAACGGGATGCACATAGGCCGAAAAAAGCGAGGAAAATATTTTAGTCCAGACTTCCGTTCTACTCGGCCCGGGGAAAAATTCCGAGAAACAATTAGCAAAAAAATTTCAAAAAAATTAAAAAAAACCACTTTTCTGCCTTACTTTTAGCTTTTAAAACGGGGATTAGGTAGGCCAGAATTCCGTTTGTACACGGCCTGGGGAAGAAAATTCCAAAAAAAATAGCAAAAAAATTGAAAAACTTTTTTCTGGCATTATTTTTCGCCAAAACGGGATGGGATTGGCCAAAAATGAGAGAGAAAACTTTTAGTCCCGAATTCTGTTCACACCCATCCCGAGCTAGAAAATTCCAAAAAAAATAGGAAAAAAATTACAAAAATTTAAAAAGTTGACTCCGGGATTATTTCTATCCAAAACAGGTTGACAGTGGCCGAGAAAGAAAAAAAAAAAAATTTAGTCCCGAATTCCGTTCATACCGGACCCGGGCAAGAAAATTCCGAAAAAAAAAAAGCAAAAAAATTCAAAAAACTGATAAACCTCTTTCCGGCACTAATTTTAGCCAAAACGGGATGAGATTGGGTGAGAAAGCTAGAAAAATCTTTTAGTCCAGAATTTCGTTCATTCTCAGCTCGGGGAAGAAAATTCCTAAAAAAATAGCAAAAAAAATTCAAAAACCACTTTCCGGCATTACTTTTAGGTAAAACGGGATGAGATACGCCGAGAAAGTGAGAAAAAACTTTTAGTCCCACATTCCGTTCATACACGACCCGGCAATAAAATCCGAGAAAAATAGAAAAAAAAACTAAAAAATTAAAAAACCTCTTTCCGGCATTATTTTTAGCCAAAACGGGATGAGATAGGCCGGGAAAGCGAGAAAAATCTTCTAGTGGAGAATTCCGTTCGTACTCGGCCAGGGGAAGAAAACTCCGAGAAAAATAACAAAAAAATTATAAAATTAAAAAACCTTATTTCTGGCATTACTTTTGGCCAAAACGGGATGAGATAGGCCGAAAAGGAGAGAACAAAATTTTAGTCCCGAGTTCCTTAACACTCGACCCGAGCTAGAAAATACCAAAAAAAATAGGAAAAAAATTCAAAAAATTTAAAAAGTAAATTCCGGCATTATATCTATCCAAAACGAGTTGAGAGAAGCCAAGAGAGAGAAAAAAGAATTTTAGTCCCAAATTCAGTCCATGCTTAACCAAGGCAAGAAAATTCCGAAAAAAATTCAAAAAACTAACAAACCTCTTTCCGGCGTTAATTTTAGCCAAAACGG
Organism: Quercus lobata; assembly: GCF_001633185.2. Taxonomy (NCBI): domain Eukaryota; kingdom Viridiplantae; phylum Streptophyta; class Magnoliopsida; order Fagales; family Fagaceae; genus Quercus; species Quercus lobata. The sequence continues at coordinate 9,107 of NW_022155196.1, read as the reverse complement.
GATGACATAGGCCGAAAAAGCGAGGAAAATATTTTAGTCCAGAATTCCGTTCATACTCGGCCCGGGGAAGAAAATTCCGAAAAAAATAGCAAAAAAATTCAAAAAATTAAAAAAACCACTTTTCTGCATTACTTTTAGCTAAAACGGGATGAGGTAGGCCGAGAAATTGAGAAAAAACTTTTAGTCCCAAATTCCATTCACACTCGACCCGAGCTAGAATATTCCAAAAAAAATAGCAAAAAAGTTCAAAAATTTTAAAAAGTTAATTTCAGCATTATATCTATCCAAAACGATTTGAGAGAGGCCGAGAAAGAGAAAAAAAAAAATTTAGTCCCGAATTTCGTTCATACTCAAACAGCGCAAGAAAATTCGAAAAAGAAAAAAGCAAAACAATTCAAAAAAATTTACAAACCTCTTTCCGGCATTAATTTTAGCCAAAATGGGATGAGATAGGCCGAGAAATCGAGAAAAATTTTTACTCCAGAATTCCGTTCATACTCGGCCTGGGGTAGAAAATTCCTAAAAAAACTGCAAAAAAATTCAAAAACCACTTTCTGGCATTACTTATACCTAAAACGGGATGAGATAGGCCGAGAAAGTAAGAAAAAACTTTTAGTCCCAAATTTCGTTCATACACAACCCGGGCAATAAAATTCCGAGAAAAATAGAAAAAAAATTAAAAAATCTCTTTCCGGCATTAATTTTAGCCAAATCGGGATGAGATAGGCCGAGAAAGCGACAAATAAATTTTCGTCCCGAATTCCGTTCATACTCGACCCGGGCAAGAAAATTCCGAAAAAAATAGCAAAAAAATTCAAAAAATTATTAAACCTCTTTCCGGCATTAATTTTAGCCAAAACGGGATGAGATAGGCCGAGAAAGCGAGAAAAATCTTTTAGCCCAGAATTCCGTTCGTACTCGGCCTAGGGAAGAAAATTCCAAAGAAAATAGCAAAAAAATTCAAAAAATTAAAAAACCATTTTCTGGCATTATTTTTCAAAACGGGATGGGATTGGCCAAAAATGAGAGAAAAAACTTTTAGTCCCGAATTCTGTTCACACCCATCTCGAGCTAGAAAATTCCAAAAAAAATAGGAAAAAAATTACAAAAATTTAAAAAGTTGACTCCGGGATTATTTCTATCGAAAACAGGTTGACAGTGGCCGAGAAAGAAAAAAAAAATTTAGTCCCGAATTCCGTTCATACCGGACCCGGGCAATAAAATTCCGAAAAAAAAACAGCAAAAAAATTCAAAAAACTGATAAACCTCTTTCCGGCACTAATTTTAGCCAAAACGGGATGAGATTGGGTGAGAAAGCTAGAAAAATCTTTTAGTCCAGAATTTCGTTCATTCTCAGCTCGGGGAAGAAAATTCCTAAAAAAATAGCAAAAAAATTCAAAAACCACTTTCCGGCATTACTTTTAGGTAAAACGGGATGAGATACGCCGAGAAAGTGAGAAAAAACTTTTAGTCCCACATTCCGTTCATACACGACACGGGCAATAAAATCCGAGAAAAATAGAAAAAAAAACTAAAAAATTAAAAAACCTCTTTCCGGCATTATTTTTAGCCAAAACGGGATGAGATAGGCCGGGAAAGCGAGAAAAATCTTCTAGTGGAGAATTCCGTTCGTACTCGGCCTGGGGAAGAAAACTCCGAAAAAAATAGCAAAAAAAATTATAAAATTAAAAAACCTTATTTCTGGCATTACTTTTGGCCAAAACGGGATGAGATAGGCCGAAAAGGAGAGAAAAAAATTTTAGTCCCGAATTCCTTAACACTCAACCCGAGCTAGAAAATTCCAAAAAAAATAGGAAAAAAATTCAAAAAATTTAAAAAGTAAATTCCGGCATTATATCTATCCAAAACGAGTTGAGAGAAGCCAAGAGAGAGAAAAAAGAATTTTAGTCCCAAATTCAGTTCATGCTTAACCAAGGCAAGAAAATTCCGAAAAAAATTCAAAAAACTAACAAACCTCTTTCCGGTGTTAATTTTAGCCAAACGGCGACTGTGATTGACATTGGGCGAAAAAGCAGAGGGAAAAATATTATAGTCCAGGAATCCGATTTCATCTCGCCGGGGAAGAAATTCCGAAAAAAAAATAGAAAAAAAATGATTTTCAAAAACCATTTTTAATAAACAAAAAACACACTCTTTCTGCCTTACTTTTTACTAAAACGGTGATGAGGTAGTGCCTGAGGAGATAAGTTAGAGAAAAAACTGGTTTAAGTCCCAAACTTCCGTTCACACTCGACGCGAGCTAGAAAATTCCAAAAAAAAAATAGCAAAAAAGTTTTCAGAAATATTTTAAAAAGTTAATTTCGGACACACATTATATATCTATCCAAAAACGATTTTATGAGACCCGAGGCCCGAGAAATGAGAAATAAAAATTTAGTCCGATTTACGCTTCATAACTCAACAGCGCTAAGAAAATTCCAAAAGAAAAAAAAAAGCAAAAAAATTCAAAAAAATTTACAAACCTCTTTCCGGCATTAATTTTAGCCAAAACGGGATGAGATAGGCCGAGAAATCGAGAAAAATTTTTACCCCAGAATTCCGTTCATACTCGGCCTGGGGTAGAAAATTCCTAAAAAAACTGCAAAAAAATTCAAAAACCACTTTCCGGCATTACTTATAGCTAAAACGGGATGAGATAGGCCGAGAAAGTGAGAAAAAACTTTTAGTCCCAAATTCCGTTCATACACAACCCGGGCAACAAAATTCCGAGAAAAATAGAAAAAAAATTAAAAAATCTCTTTCCGGCATTAATTTAAGCCAAATCGGGATGAGATAGGCCGAGAAAGCGACAAATAAATTTTCGTCCCGAATTCCGTTCATACTCGACCCGGGCAAGAAAATTCCGAAAAAAATAGCAAAAAAATTCAAAAAATTAATGAACCTCTTTCCGGCATTAATTTTAGCCAAAACGGGATGAGATAGGCCGAGAAAGCGAGAAAAATATTTTAGCCCAGAATTCCGTTCGTACTCGGCCTGGGGAAGAAAATTGCAAAAAAAAATAGCAAAAAAACTCAAAAACCTTTTTCTGGCATTATTTTTCGCCAAAACGGGATGGGATTGGCCAAAAATGAGAGAAAAAACTTTTAGTCCCGAATTCTGTTCACACCCATCCCGAGCTAGAAAATTCCAAAAAAAAATAGGAAAAAAATTACAAAAATTTAAAAAGTTGACTCCGGGATTATTTCTATCCAAAACAGGTTGACAGTGGCCGAGAAAGAAAAAAAAAAAAATTTAGTCCCGAATTCCGTTCATACCGGACCCGGGCAAGAAAATTCCGAAAAAAAAAAAGCAAAAAAATTCAAAAAACTGATAAACCTCTTTCCGGCACTAATTTTAGCCAAAACGGGATGAGATTGGGTGAGAAAGCTAGAAAAATCTTTTAGTCCAGAATTTCGTTCATTCTCAGCTCGGGGAAGAAAATTCCTAAAAAAATAGCAAAAAAATTCAAAAACCACTTTCCGGCATTACTTTTAGGTGAAACGGGATGAGATACGCCGAGAAAGTGAGAAAAAACTTTTAGTCCCACATTCCGTTCATACACGACCCGGGCAATAAAATCCGAGAAAAATAGAAAAAAAAACTAAAAAATTAAAAAACCTCTTTCCGGCATTATTTTTAGCCAAAACGGGATGAGATAGGCCGGGAAAGCGAGAAAAATCTTCTAGTGGAGAATTCCGTTCGTACTCGGCCTGGGGAAGAAAACACCGAGAAAAATAGCAAAAAAAATTATAAAATTAAAAAACCTTATTTCTAGCATTACTTTTGGCCAAAACGGGATGAGATCGGCCAAAAAGGAGAGAAAAAAATTTTAGTCCCAAATTCCTTAACACTCGACCCGAGCTAGAAAATTCCAAAAAAAATAGGAAAAAAATTCAAAAAATTTAAAAAGTAAATTCCGGCATTATATCTATCCAAAACGAGTTGAGAGAAGCCAAGAGAGAGAAAAAAGAATGTTAGTCCCAAATTCAGTTCATGCTTAACCAAGGCAAGAAAATTCCGAAAAAAATTCAAAAAACTAACAAACCTCTTTCCGGCGTTAATTTTAGCCAAAACGGGATGACATTGGCCGAAAAAGCGAGGAAAATATTTTAGTCCAGAATTCCGTTCATACTCGGCCCGGGGAAGAAAATTCCGAAAAAAATAGCAAAAAAATTCAAAAAATTAAAAAAACCACTTTTCTGCATTACTTTTAGCTAAAACGGGATGAGGTAGGCCGAGAAAGTGAGAAAAAACTTTTAGTCCCAAATTCCGTTCACACTCGACCCGAGCTAGAAAATTCCATAAAAATAGTAACAAAGTTCAAAAATTTTTAAAAGTTAATTTCGGCATTATATCTATCCAAAACGATTTGAGAGAGGCCGAGAAAGAGAAAAAAAAATTTTAGTCCCGAATTTCGTTCATACCCAAACAGCGCAAGAAATTTCCAAAAAAAAAAAAGCAAAAAAATTCAAAAAAATTTACAAACCTCTTTCCGGCATTAATTTTAGCCAAAACGGGATGAGATAGGCCAAGAAATCGAGAAAAATTTTTACCCCAGAATTCCGTTCATACTCGGCCTGGGGTAGAAAATTCCTAAAAAAACTGCAAAAAAATTCAAAAACCACTTTCCGGCATTACTTATAGCTAAAACGGGATGAGATAGGCCGAGAAAGTGAGAAAAAACTTTTAGTCCCAAATTCCGTTCATACACAACCCGGGCAATAAAATTCCGAGAAAAATAGAAAAAAAATTAAAAAAATCTCTTTCCGGCGTTAATTTTAGCCAAATCGGGATGAGATAGGCCGAGAAAGCGACAAATAAATTTTCGTCCCGAATTCCGTTCATACTCGACCCGGGCAAGAAAATTCCGAATAAAATAGCAAAAAAATTCAAAAAATTAATGAACCTCTTTCCGGCATTAATTTTAGCCAAAACGGGATGAGATAGGCCGAGAAAGCGAGAAAAATCTTTCAGCCCAGAATTCCGTTCGTACTCGGCCTGGGGAAGAAAATTGCAAAAAAAAATAGCAAAAAAACTCAAAAACCTTTTTCTGGCATTATTTTTCGCCAAAACGGGATGGGATTGGCCAAAAATGAGAGAAAAAACTTTTAGTCCCGAATTCTGTTCACACCCATCCCGAGCTAGAAAATTCCAAAAAAAAATAGGAAAAAAATTACAAAAATTTAAAAAGTTGACTCCGGGATTATTTCTATCCAAAACAGGTTGACAGTGGCCGAGAAAGAAAAAAAAAAAAATTTAGTCCCGAATTCCGTTCATACCGGACCCGGGCAAGAAAATTCCGAAAAAAAAAAAGCAAAAAAATTCAAAAAACTGATAAACCTCTTTCCGGCACTAATTTTAGCCAAAACGGGATGAGATTGGGTGAGAAAGCTAGAAAAATCTTTTAGTCCAGAATTTCGTTCATTCTCAGCTCGGGGAAGAAAATTCCTAAAAAAATAGCAAAAAAATTCAAAAACCACTTTCCGGCATTACTTTTAGGTAAAACGGGATGAGATACGCCGAGAAAGTGAGAAAAAACTTTTAGTCCCACATTCCGTTCATACACGACACGGGCAATAAAATCCTGAGAAAATAGATAAAAAAAACTAAAAAATTAAAAAAATCTTCTTTCCGGCATTAATTTTTTTAGGCCATAAACGGGATGAGAGTTAGGCCTGGGAAAGCTGAGAAAAAATCTTTCTAGATGGAGACGACTACAAAAGAGAGGAATCACAAGCATCCTGTATTTATTTTATTTTTTTTGATAGGTAAGGAAACACAAACATCATTATCCTATCAAGGAACCAGAAGGTGTGCAAACATCAGTTTGAAGGGTCCATTCCCAGATCCTGAGAGACACAATCAATCTGGCCAAAGTGGAACCATGACTGTATATGCATGTTTTTGGGACTAAGCTTTGGCAACTGTTTTGTCAGTTGGTAGTATTTTCAAATGGCAGCCGTGGTTGGGTTAGATGCGGTGTTCCAATTTTCTGACTTCTGTCTAGTTTTGTTTCCCTTACTAATGAATTTTTGGCATTGTCACTAAAATAAATAAAATGGAAATCTCACTTTCCATATAACCTTTTAACCTTAGAAATCTAGTTCTTGAAAATTTACAAAAGTGCATTGAAAATTTTATTTTCTAAGCAGTTGGATGTGAGATCTTTAGTAAAGTATAAAAGCATATGCTGAATATAGATAACCTTACTATGAATAAAGTGTAAAAAAAAATTCAAATTTCCATAAACAGAAAATTGCATAAGTGAACATTTAGCACACTTTTTGTCTAATTAACAATAACTGGTAACTCAAATAATTTGTCTTTTAAAAAAACAGGTCACTAAAACAATTATTTCACCTGAATACCATTTTCTTCCTGTTCCCTTGAAGAAAATGCTTCAGAAGCTGCTTATTGGAATTTCTGTAGGAGCCAGTTATATATCTTATAAACTGATTGATAGATCTTTTTAAACAAGCTACATGCTGCATTGAGTAATAAATTAACTGTGTAGTAGAGCCACTGATAACTTTGTTGGTACAAATGACGCAGTACCCCTATGATTAGGATTGGACATAAATTAACCATGAATAGCCAAAAGGGAGAAATGATTATTGCGACAAGCAGCTCAATAGCAATAACTCCAGAAACCAGACAAATGAACCTGAATATGGGAAGGTCAACGTCTGGAGGTTGTAGTTTTATCTCTGCATACACAATGCTATATACGATTGTAGCAATGATGAAAAGCAAGATGAGAGCAAAATGTGTTTCTAGTGGTGAGACGCCCAAGACTTGAAAGTGTAAACCAATTAAGGCAGCCAGAAACGAGATGAGGAAGGCAAGAAGCGCATGAAATGCTGCAAAGAAACTGAGTGCATCATCACTCGCACATACACAAACAAGAAATCCTTCAGCTTTCATATTACTTTTTCTTCTAAACATAAGAAAATCAAAATCCCACAAAATCCACTTAACTAAGAAAAAAAGGAAAAAAAAAATCCCTTCAGCTTTATAACCTACCACAATGACTGCAATTCAACTCGAAGAGATGATCATGCCATTAACAATATCATTTCATTCACCCTTCATACAAATAATCTCTGACAATTTATCTTATTAAGAATTCTAAAAATTCATTCATTATATGTGTGTGTGCCTGTGCAATGGTGAGTTCATAATATTTAGTCATTCAATAAGCTATAGGGTTTGATATAAGACTTATTGTTCCTCATACATGCTATTTTTTAGGTAAGAAAAATTTTTATTGAAAAGATACTACTTCATGTATAAAAAATACAAATAAGCCTCAATAATTACAAACGAAAAAAATATCTACATAAGTAAAGGCTCTATAAAGGGCAAAGGCTTGAACGGAGAACGGAGTTACAATCCATAAGGCTTGAGACATATGACCACTCATACATGCATTAGTATTTATGTTAAAATGTAAACAACAACAACCAAGCCTTAGTCCTAAAAATTTGGAATCGGCTAGGGACCTTAATAGACTAATTAGAATCAGCCACATAAATTCTTTTTAGCCATATTAATCAATCTCCTCTACACATGATCAAATCATCTAAAGCAACTCTCACTCATCTTTTAATCAATAAATACCCCTCTCTTTTAGGGGATTTCTTCATTTCAAATCTTAACTTTGTACTTTCAATTACCCATCTTAACATTTTCATTTTAAGGTCGGGTCCACCATGTAGGCCATTTAGGGAGTTTCCTTAGGGCCCCTAGTGTATAGAGGTCCCATAATGATGGTCATAATATCATACTTCAATATATCTTTTTCTAGAAAAATTTTTCACAAACACCATTCAATCAAACAAAATACATCAACTCGGCCAATTTTCGACAATTCAGCATCTGATACCCAAATTAAAGTGAATCCCCCCCCCCCCCCCCCCCCCCCCCCCCCCCCCCCCCCCCAATTAAAAGCACAAAACCAAGAGTTCAACATCAGGGGAATAAACTCTAGTCAAAATCTCAAGTATGGACTATCTTAAACCAACAAGCACTTGACTAGCAAAGGAAAATAAAACCTATCTCTTCTTCCTCATTTTTTCCATCTCATTCCCACTATGATTTCATTGGATGCACAAATCTCTTCTATCATAGGCCATGAAGATCAGAGAAGCTTGAAAAACTTAAAAGCAAACATACAACCATGCTAATACAGAAAAATGCCTTTTTCCCTTTCCTTCCTGCGAATTTTCATACTAATCAGAATATGTCTCCAACAATGATAATGGACAACCATTTCTTTAAATCTTCAAAGAGTCCAAAAACAACACATACAGCCTTCCCCCTTGAATTTGAAATTAAAAATATGGCCTTTTCCCCTAAAATCAAAACCAGCTATTAATAAATATAATAGACCTAATATGCTTAACTAACTCTTCTTAATAATTCCAAATTAAGTGTATCTAGAAGCTAGCTCCTAAGTTCAATGAGCCCTTAAGCTAGCACATTTACATACATACATAAACATATCTTTCTTTTTGTAAGGTAGGGAACCCATTTAAAGAGGAGCCCTTGGAACTCAAGTAAAACCTACGAGTAACTAACTCCACCCACCAGAACTAGTTGTTGGATAATCTCGGCATTCCCGAGAGCATATCTATACAAGAACCCAAATCTGTTCAGTAGGTGATAAAGAGCTTCCAAAATTGAATCCTTCAATTGGATCACTGAATTCCCAGCCGCATTTAAGCTGAAATTTGTAAAAAAACAAAATGCATAAATCAATTACTAAGCAAAAATTGATCCAATCATCTTGAAAATTTGAAAAACAAAGGAATAGAGCTAATAAACCAAGAACCCAAACCTGTTCAATAGGCCATAAAAAGCTTTCAAAATTAAAGCTTTCAATCTGATCCTTAAGCTCAAAACCTCATTTGAGTTGAAACTGATTAAAAGAAAATCCAAATATAAAACAAGAATAGATGCAAGTAACAATCAAATAAGTAAATTGAATAACAAAGAAATAGAGGCATTGAAACTGGCTATGATATGAATAGTTTTGGTTTTGTATGGGAGAGAAGGCGAAGCAGAGACGTTGTTCGAGTATTAATTTCTAAAATTCCTTACCTTTA
>NW_022155195.1:0-15620 GCF_001633185.2 Quercus lobata | reverse complement strand
TTTCGTCTTGAAATGAACCCTCGACGATGGTTTTTAATTTTTAGAATTTTTTTACATTTATTTTTGAATTTTCTAACTCGGGTTTGGTTCGAACGGATAGGAAGGAAATTATTTTTGTTCTCTATATTTCAACCTGTCCTGACCCGTTTCGTCTTGAAATCAAGCCTGGATCATGTTTTTTAATTTTTAGAATTTTTTTGCATTTATTTTTAAATTTTCTAACTCGGGTCGGGTTCGAACGGATGGGAAGGAAATTATTTTCGTTCTCTTTTTTTCGACCTGTCCAGGACCGTTTCATCCTGAAAAGAAGCCTGGATGATGTTTTTTAATTTTTAAAATTTTTTTGCATTTATTTTTGAATTCCCTAACTCGGGTCGGGTTCGAACGGATAGGAAGGAAATTTTTTTTCTTCTCTATTTTACGGCCTGTCTTCACCCTTTTCTTCTAGAAATGAAACCTGGATGATGTTTTTTCATTTTCAGACTTTTTTGCATTTAATTTTGAATTTTCTGACTCGTGTCGGGTTGTACGGATAGGAAAGAAATTTTTTTTGTTCTCTATTTTATGCCTGTCCTGACCCGTTTCGTCTCGAAATGAAACCTGGATGATGGTTTTTACTTTTTAGAATTGTTTTACATTTATTTTTGAATTTTCTAACTCGGTTTTGGTTCGAACGGATAGGAAGGAAATTATTTTTGTTCTCTATTTTTCGGCCTGTCCCGACCCGTTTCGTCTTGAAATGAAGCCTGGATGGATGTGTTTTAATTTGTAGAATTTTTTGCCATTTATTTTTTATTTGTCTAACTCGGGTCGGTTCGAACGGATGGGAAGCGAAATTAGTTGGTTGTTTCTCTGTTTTGTCGGGCCTTGTCCAGGACCGTTTCGGTGGCGTTGAAGAAGAAGCGCTGGATTGATGTTTTTTTAATTTTTAAAATTTTTGTTGCTATTTATTTTTGAATTCCATAACTCGCGGTTGGGTCGTCGAACGGATAGGAAGGAAATTTTTTTCTTCTGTATTTACGGCCCTGCTTCACCCTTTTCTTCTAGAAATGAAACCCTGGATGATGTTTTTTAATTTTCAGACTTTTGCATTTAATGTTGGAATTTTCTAACTCGTGTCGGGTTGTACGGTAGGGAAAGAAATTTTTTTTGTTCTTATTTTTTTGGTCCCTGTCCTGATCCCGTTTCATCTCTTGAAATTGAAACCTGGATGATGGTTTTAATTTTTTAGAATTTTTTTACATTTATTTTTGAATTTTCTAACTCGGGTTTGGTTCGAACGGATTGGAAGGAAATTATTTTTGTTCTCTATTTTTCGGCCTATCCCGACCCGTTTCGTCTTGAAATGAAGCCTGGATGATGTTTTTTAATTTTTACAATTTTTTTGCATTTATTTTTGAATTTTCTATCTCGGGTCGGGTTCGAACCGATGGGAAGGAAATTATTTTTTTCTCTTTTTTTCGGCCTGTCCAGGACCGTTTCTTCTTGAAAAGAAGCCTGGATGATGTTTTTTAATTTTTAAAATTTTTTTGCATTTATTTTTGAATTCCATAACTCGGGTTTCGTTCGAACGGATAGGAAGGAAATTTTTTTTCTTCTCTATTTTACGGCCTGTCTTCACCCTTTTCTTCTAGAAATGAAACCTGGATGATGTTTTTTAATTTTCAGACTTTTTTGCATTTAATTTTGAATTTTCTAACTCGTGTCGGGTTGTACGGATAGGAAAGAAATTTTTTTTGTTCTCTATTTTTTGGCCTGTCCTGACCCGTTTCGTCTCGAAATAAAACCTGGATGATGGTTTTTAATTTTTAGAATTTTTTTACATTTATTTTTGAATTTTCTAACTCGGGTTTGGTTCGAACGGATAGGAAAGAAATAATTTTTGTTCTCTATTTTTCGGCCTGTCCCGACCCGTTTCGTCTTGAAATGAAGCCTGGATGATGTTTTTTAATTTTTAGAATTTTTTTGCATTTATTTTTGAATTTTCAAACTCGGGTCGGGTTCGAACGAATGGGAAGGAAATTATTTTTGTTCTCTTTTTTTCGGCCTGTCCAGGACCGTTTCTTCTTGAAAAGAAGCCTGGATGATGTTTTTTAATTTTAAAAAATTTTTTGCATTTATTTTTGAATTCCACAACTCGGGTTGGGTTCGAACGGATAGGAAGGAAATTTTTTTTCTTCTCTATTTTACGGCCTGTCTTCACCCTTTTCTTCTAAAATGAAACCTGGATGGATGTTTTTTTATTTTCAGACTTTTTGCATTTAATTTGAATTTTGTAACTCGTGTCGGGTTGTTTGTACGATAGAAAGAAAATTTTTTTTGTTCTCTATTTTTGGCCCTGTCCTGACCCGTTTGTCTCGAAATGAAACCTGGTTGATGGTTTTTAATTTTTAGAATTTTTTTACATTTCATTTTGAATTTTCTTAACTCGTGGTTTGGTTCGAACGGATGGAAGGAAATTTTTTTGTTCTCTATTTTTCGCCTGTCCTGACCCGTTTTTCGTCTAAAATGAAGTCTGGGATGAGTGTGGGTGTAAGTTTCTAGAATATTTTTTGCATTGATGTTTTAATTTGGTACTCGTACGGTTCGAACGGATGGGAAAGAAATTATTTTTGTTCTCTTTTTATCGGCCTGTCCAGGACTGTTTCTTCTTGAAAAGAAGCCTGGATGATGTTTTTTAATTTTTAAAATATTTTTGCATTTATTTTTGAATTCCCTAACTCGGGTCGGGTTCGAATGGATAGGAAGGAAATTTTTTTTCTACTCTATTTTTCAGCCTGTCTTCACCCGTTTCGTCTTGAAATGAAACCTGGATGATGTTTTTTAATTTTCAAAATTTTTTTCCATTTTTTTTTTTAATTTTCTAACTCGGGTCGGGTTCGAACGGATGGGAAGGAAATTATTTTTGTTCTCTTTTTTTCGGCCTGTCCAGGACCGTTTCGTCTTGAAATGAAACCTCGACGATGGTTTTTAATTTTTAGAATTTTTTTACATTTATTTTTGAATTTTCTAACTCGGGTTTGGTTCGAACGGATAGGAAGGAAATTATTTTTGTTCTCTATATTTCGACCTGTCCTGACCCGTTTCGTCTTGAAATCAAGCCTGGATCATGTTTTTTAATTTTTAGAATTTTTTTGCATTTATTTTTAAATTTTCTAACTCGGGTCGGGTTCGAACGGATGGGAAGGAAATTATTTTTGTTCTCTTTTTTTCGACCTGTCCAGGACCGTTTCATCCTGAAAAGAAGCCTGGATGATGTTTTTTAATTTTTAAAATTTTTTTGCATTTATTTTTGAATTCCCTAACTCGGGTCGGGTTCGAACGGATAGGAAGGAAATTTTTTTTCTTCTCTATTTTACGGCCTGTCTTCACCCTTTTCTTCTAGAAATGAAACCTGGATGATGTTTTTTCATTTTCAGACTTTTTTGCATTTAATTTTGAATTTTCTGACTCGTGTCGGGTTGTACGGATAGGAAAGAAATTTTTTTTGTTCTCTATTTTATGCCTGTCCTGACCCGTTTCGTCTCGAAATGAAACCTGGATGATGGTTTTTAATTTTTAGAATTGTTTTACATTTATTTTTGAATTTTCTAACTCGGTTTTGGTTCGAACGGATAGGAAGGAAATTATTTTTGTTCTCTATTTTTCGGCCTGTCCCGACCCGTTTCGTCTTGAAATGAAGCCTGGATGATGTTTTTTAATTTTTTGAATTTTTTTGCATTTATTTCTTAATTTTCTAACTCGGGTCGGGTTCGAACGGATGGGAAGGAAATTATTGTTGTTCTCTTTTTTTCGGCCTGTCCAGGACCGTTTCTTCTTGAAAAGAAGCCTGGATGATGTTTTTTAATTTTTAAAATTTTTTTGCATTTATTTTTGAATTCCATAACTCGGGTTGGGTTCGAACGGATAGGAAGGAAATTTTTTTTCTTCTGTATTTTACGGCCTGTCTTCACCCTTTTCTTCTAGAAATGAAACCTGGATGATGTTTTTTAATTTTCAGACTTTTTTGCATTTAATGTTGAATTTTCTAACTCGTGTCGGGTTGTACGGATAGGAAAGAAATTTTTTTTGTTCTCTATTTTTGGCGGTCCTAACCCGTTTCGTCTCGAAATATGAAACCTCGACGATGGTTTTTTAATTTTTAGAATTTTATTTACATTTATTTTGAATTTTCTAACTTCGGGTTTGGTTCGAACGGATAGGAAGCGAAATATTTTTGTTTCTCTATTTTGGGCCTTGTCCCGACCCGTCTTCGTCTAGAAAGAGCCTGGATGATATTTTTTAAATTTTTAGAATTTTTTTTGCATTTAATTTTGAATTTTCTAACTCGGGTCGGGTTCGAACGGATGGAAAGGAAATTATTTTTGTTCTCTTTTTTTCGGCCTGTCCAGGACCGTTTCGTCTTGAAAAGAAGCCTGGATGATGTTTTTTAATTTTTAAAATATTTTTGCATTTATTTTTGAATTCCCTAACTCGGGTCGGGTTCGAACGGATAGGAAGGAAATCACCTGATTTTGTTCTCTTTTTATCGGCCTGCTCCAGGACTGTTTCTTCTCGAAAAGAAGCCTGGATGATGTTTTTTAATTTATAAAATATTTTTGCATTTATTTTTTAATTCCCTAACTCGGGTCGGGTTCGAACGGATAGGAAGGAAATTTTTTTTCTACTCTATTTTTCAGCCTGTCTTCACCCGTTTCGTCTTGAAATGAAACCTGGATGATGTTTTTTAATTTTCAGAATTTTTTTCCATTTTTTTTTGAATTTTCTAACTCGGGTCGGGTTCGAACGGATGGGAAGGAAATTATTTTTGTTCTCTTTTTTTCGGCCTGTCCAGGACTGTTTCTTCTCGAAAAGAAGCCTGGATGATGTTTTTTAATTTTTAAAATATTTTTGCATTTATTTTTGAATTCCCTAACTCGGGTCGGGTTCGAACGGATAGGAAGGAAATTTTTTTTCTACTCTATTTTTCAGCCTGTCTTCACCCGTTTCGTCTTGAAATGAAACCTGGAAGATGTTTTCTAATTTTCAGAATTTTTTTCCATTTTTTTTTGAATTTTCTAACTCCGATCGGGTTCGAACGGATGGGAAGGAAATTATTTTTGTTCTCTTTTTTTCGGCTTGTCCAGGACCGTTTCGTCTTGAAAAGAAGCCTGGATGATGTTTTTTAATTTTTAAAATTTTTTTGCATTTATTTCTGAATTTTCTAACTCGGGTCGGGTTCGAACGGATGGGAAGGAAATTATTGTTGTTCTCTTTTTTTCGGCCTGTCCAGGACCGTTTCTTCTTGAAAAGAAGCCTGGATGATGTTTTTTAATTTTTAAAATTTTTTTGCATATATTTTTGAATTCCATAACTCGGGTTGGGTTCGAACGGATAGGAAGGAAATTTTTTTTCTTCTCTATTTTACGGCCTGTCTTCACCCTTTTCTTCTAGAAATGAAACCTGGATGATGTTTTTTCATTTTCAGACTTTTTTGCATTTAATGTTGAATTTTCTAACTCGTGTCGGGTTGGACGGATAGGAAAGAAATTTTTTTTGTTCTCTATTTTTTGGCCTGTCCTGACCCGTTTCGTCTCGAAATGAAACCTGGATGATTTGGTTTTTAATTTTTAGAATTTTTTAATTATTTTTGATTTTCTAACTCGGGTTTGGTCGAACGGATTGGAAGGAAAATTATTTTTGTTCTCTATTTTTCGGCCTGTCGCCGACCGTTTCGTCTTGAAATGAAGCCTGTATGATGTTTTTTAATTTTTAGAATTTTTTTGCATTTATTTTTGAATTTTCAAACTCGGGTCGGGTTCGAACGAATGGGAAGGAAATTATTTTTGTTCTCTTTTTTTCGGCCTGTCCAGGACCGTTTCTTCTTGAAAAGAAGCCTGGATGATTGGTTTTTAGTTTTTAAAATTTTTTTGCATTGATTTTTGAATTCCATAACTCAGGTTTGGTTCGAACAGATAGGAAGGAAATTTTTTTGCTTCTCTATTTTACGGCCTGTCTTCACCCTTTTCTCCTAGAAATGAAACCTGGATGATGTTTTTTAATTTTCAGACTTTTTTGCATTTAATTTTGAATTTTGTAACTCGTGTCGGGTTGTACGGATAGGAAAGAAATTTTTTTTGTTCTCTATTTTTTGGCCTGTCCTGACCCGTTTTGTCTCGAAATGAAACCTGGATGATGGTTTTTAATTTTTAGAATTTTTTTACATTTATTTTTGAATTTTCTAACTCGGGTTTGGTTCGAACGGATAGGAAGGAAATTATTTTTGTTCTCTATTTTTCGGCCTGTCCTGACCCGTTTCGTCCTAAAATGAAGTCTGGATGATGTTTTTTAATTTCTAGAATTTTTTTGCATTTATTTTTAAATTTTCTAACTCGGGTCGGGTTCGAACGGATGGGAAAGAAATTATTTTTGTTCTCTTTTTTTCGGCCTGTCCAGGACTGTTTCTTCTTGAAAAGAAGCCTGGATGATGTTTTTTAATTTTTAAAATATTTTTGCATTTATTTTTGAATTCCCTAACTCGGGTCGGGTTCGAATGGATAGGAAGGAAATTTTTTTTCTACTCTATTTTTCAGCCTGTCTTCACCCGTTTCGTCTTGAAATGAAACCTGGATGATGTTTTTTAATTTTCAGAATTTTTTTCCATTTTTTTTTTAATTTTCTAACTCGGGTCGGGTTCGAACGGATGGGAAGGAAATTATTTTTGTTCTCTTTTTTTCGGCCTGTCCAGGACCGTTTCGTCTTGAAATGAAACCTCGACGATGGTTTTTAATTTTTAGAATTTTTTTACATTTATTTTTGAATTTTCTAACTCGGGTTTGGTTCGAACGGATAGGAAGGAAATTATTTTTGTTCTCTATATTTCGACCTGTCCTGACCCGTTTCGTCTTGAAATCAAGCCTGGATCATGTTTTTTAATTTTTAGAATTTTTTTGCATTTATTTTTAAATTTTCTAACTCGGGTCGGGTTCGAACGGATGGGAAGGAAATTATTTTTGTTCTCTTTTTTTCGACCTGTCCAGGACCGTTTCATCCTGAAAAGAAGCCTGGATGATGTTTTTTAATTTTTAAAATTTTTTTGCATTTATTTCTGAATTTTCTAACTCGGGTCGGGTTCGAACGGATGGGAAGGAAATTATTGTTGTTCTCTTTTTTTCGGCCTGTCCAGGACCGTTTCTTCTTGAAAAGAAGCCTGGATGATGTTTTCTTCAGACTTTTTTGCATTTTAATTTTGAATTTTCAAACTCGTGTCGGGTTGTACGGATAGGAAAGAAATTTTTTTGTTCTCATTTTTTAGGCCTGTCCTGACCCGTTTCTCTCGAAAATGGAAACCTGGATGATGTTTTTTATTTTTGAATTTTACATTTATTTTTGAATTTTCTAACTCGGGTTTGGTTCGAACGGATAGGAAAGAAATTATTTTTGTTCTCTATTTTTCGGCCTGTCCCGACCCGTTTCGTCTTGAAATGAAGCTTGGATGATGTTTTTTAATTTTTAGAATTTTTTTGCATTTATTTTTGAATTTTCAAACTCGGGTTGGGTTCGAACGAATGGGAAGGAAATTATTTTTGTTCTCTTTTTTTCGGCCTGTCCAGGACCGTTTCTTCTTGAAAAGAAGCCTGGATGATTGGTTTTTAGTTTTTAAAATTTTTTTGCATTGTTTTTTGAATTCCATAACTCAGGTTTGGTTCGAACAGATAGGAAGGAAATTTTTTTGCTTCTCTATTTTACGGCCTGTCTTCACCCTTTTCTTCTAGAAATGAAACCTGGATGATGTTTTTTAATTTTCAGACTTTTTTGCATTTAATTTTGAATTTTGTAACTCGTGTCGGGTTGTACGGATAGGAAAGAAATTTTTTTTGTTCTCTATTTTTTGGCCTGTCCTGACCCGTTTTGTCTCGAAATGAAACCTGGATGATGGTTTTTAATTTTTAGAATTTTTTTACATTTATTTTTGAATTTTCTTACTCGGGTTTGGTTCGAACGGATAGGAAGGAAATTATTTTTGTTCTCTATTTTTCGGCCTGTCCTGACCCGTTTCGTCCTAAAATGAAGCCTGGATGATGTTTTTTAATTTTTAGAATTTTTTTGCATTTATTTTTAAATTTTCTAACTCGGGTCGGGTTCGAACGGATGGGAAAGAAATTATTTTTGTTCTCTTTTTTTCGGCCTGTCCAGGACTGTTTCTTCTTGAAAAGAAGCCTGGATGATGTTTTTTAATTTTTAAAATATTTTTGCATTTATTTTTGAATTCCCTAACTCGGGTCGGGTTTCGAATGGATAGGAAGGAAATTTTTTTTCTACTCTATTTTTCAGCCTGTCTTCACCCGTTTCGTCTTGAAATGAAACCTGGATGATGTTTTTTAATTTTCAGAATTTTTTTCCATTTTTTTTTTAATTTTCTAACTCGGGTCGGGTTCGAACGGATGGGAAGGAAATTATTTTTGTTCTCTTTTTTTCGGCCTGTCCAGGACCGTTTCGTCTTGAAATGAAACCTCGACGATGGTTTTTAATTTTTAGAATTTTTTTACATTTATTTTTGAATTTTCTAACTCGGGTTTGGTTCGAACGGATAGGAAGGAAATTATTTTTGTTCTCTATATTTCGACCTGTCCTGACCCGTTTCGTCTTGAAATCAAGCCTGGATCATGTTTTTTAATTTTTAGAATTTTTTTGCATTTATTTTTAAATTTTCTAACTCGGGTCGGGTTCGAACGGATGGGAAGGAAATTATTTTTGTTCTCTTTTTTTCGACCTGTCCAGGACCGTTTCATCCTGAAAAGAAGCCTGGATGATGTTTTTTAATTTTTAAAATTTTTTTGCATTTATTTTTGAATTCCCTAACTCGGGTCGGGTTCGAACGGATAGGAAGGAAATTTTTTTTCTTCTCTATTTTACGGCCTGTCTTCACCCTTTTCTTCTAGAAATGAAACCTGGATGATGTTTTTTCATTTTCAGACTTTTTTGCATTTAATTTTGAATTTTCTGACTCGTGTCGGGTTGTACGGATAGGAAAGAAATTTTTTTTGTTCTCTATTTTATGCCTGTCCTGACCCGTTTCGTCTCGAAATGAAACCTGGATGATGGTTTTTAATTTTTAGAATTGTTTTACATTTATTTTTGAATTTTCTAACTCGGTTTTGGTTCGAACGGATAGGAAGGAAATTATTTTTGTTCTCTATTTTTCGGCCTGTCCCGACCCGTTTCGTCTTGAAATGAAGCCTGGATGATGTTTTTTAATTTTTTGAATTTTTTTGCATTTATTTCTTAATTTTCTAACTCGGGTCGGGTTCGAACGGATGGGAAGGAAATTATTGTTGTTCTCTTTTTTTCGGCCTGTCCAGGACCGTTTCTTCTTGAAAAGAAGCCTGGATGATGTTTTTTAATTTTTAAAATTTTTTTGCATTTATTTTTGAATTCCATAACTCGGGTTGGGTTCGAACGGATAGGAAGGAAATTTTTTTTCTTCTGTATTTTACGGCCTGTCTTCACCCTTTTCTTCTAGAAATGAAACCTGGATGATGTTTTTTAATTTTCAGACTTTTTTGCATTTAATGTTGAATTTTCTAACTCGTGTCGGGTTGTACGGATAGGAAAGAAATTTTTTTTGTTCTCTATTTTTTGGCCTGTCCTGACCCGTTTCATCTCGAAATGAAACCTGGATGATGGTTTTTAATTTTTAGAATTTTTTTACATTTATTTTTGAATTTTCTAACTCGGGTTTGGTTCGAACGGATTGGAAGGAAATTATTTTTGTTCTCTATTTTTCGGCCTATCCCGACCCGTTTCGTCTTGAAATGAAGCCTGGATGATGTTTTTTAATTTTTACAATTTTTTTGCATTTATTTTTGAATTTTCTATCTCGGGTCGGGTTCGAACCGATGGGAAGGAAATTATTTTTTTCCCTTTTTTTCGGCCTGTCCAGGACCGTTTCTTCTTGAAAAGAAGCCTGGATGATGTTTTTTAATTTTTAAAATTTTTTTGCATTTATTTTTGAATTCCATAACTCGGGTTTCGCTCGAACGGATAGGAAGGAAATTTTTTTTCTTCTCTATTTTACGGCCTGTCTTCACCCTTTTCTTCTAGAAATGAAACCTGGATGATGTTTTTTAATTTTCAGACTTTTTTGCATTTAATTTTGAATTTTCTAACTCGTGTCGGGTTGTACGGATAGGAAAGAAATTTTTTTTGTTCTCTATTTTTTGGCCTGTCCTAACCCGTTTCGTCTCGAAATGAAACCTGGACGATGGTTTTTAATTTTTAGAATTTTTTTACATTTATTTTTGAATTTTCTAACTCGGGTTTGGTTCGAACGGATAGGAAGGAAATTATTTTTGTTCTCTATTTTTGGGCCTGTCCCGACCCGTTTCGTCTAGAAATGAAGCCTGGATGATATTTTTTAATTTTTAGAATTTTTTTACATTTATTTTTGAATTTTCTAACTCGGGTTTGGTTCGAACGGATAGGAAGGAAATTATTTTTGTTCTCTATATTTCGGCCTGTCCTGACCCGTTTCGTCTTGAAATGAAGCCTGGATGATGTTTTTTAATTTTTAGAATATTTTTGCATTTATTTTTAAATTTTCTAACTCGGGTCGGGTTCGAACGGATGGGAAAGAAATTATTTTTGTTCTCTTTTTTTCGGCCTGTCCAGGACTGTTTCTTCTCGAAAAGAAGCCTGGATGATGTTTTTTAATTTTTAAAATATTTTTGCATTTATTTTTGAATTCCCTAACTCGGGTCGGGTTCGAACGGATAGGAAGGAAATTTTTTTTCTACTCTATTTTTCAGCCTGTCTTCACCCGTTTCGTCTTGAAATGAAACCTGGATGATGTTTTTTAATTTTCAGAATTTTTTTCCATTTTTTTTTGAATTTTCTAACTCGGGTCGGGTTCGAACGGATGGGAAGGAAATTATTTTTGTTCTCTTTTTTTCGGCCTGTCCAGGACTGTTTCTTCTCGAAAAGAAGCCTGGATGATGTTTTTTAATTTTTAAAATATTTTTGCATTTATTTTTGAATTCCCTAACTCGGGTCGGGTTCGAACGGATAGGAAGGAAATTTTTTTTCTACTCTATTTTTCAGCCTGTCTTCACCCGTTTCGTCTTGAAATGAACCTGGATGAGTTTTTTAATTTTCAGAATTTTTTTCCATTTTTTTTTGAATTTTCTAACTCCGATCGGGTTCGAACGGATGGGAAGGAAATTATTTTTGTTCTCTTTTTTTCGGCTTGTCCAGGACCGTTTCGTCTTGAAAAGAAGCCTGGATGATGTTTTTTAATTTTTAAAATTTTTTTGCATTTATTTTTGAATTCCATAACTCGGGTTTCGTTCGAACGGATAGGAAGGAAATTTTTTTTCTTCTCTATTTTACGGCCTGTCTTCACCCTTTTCTTCTAGAAATGAAACCTGGATGATGTTTTTTAATTTTCAGACTTTTTTGCATTTAATTTTGAATTTTCTAACTCGTGTCGGGTTGTACGGATAGGAAAGAAATTTTTTTTGTTCTCTATTTTTTGGCCTGTCCTAACCCGTTTCGTCTCGAAATGAAACCTCGACGATGGTTTTTAATTTTTAGAATTTTTTTACATTTATTTTTGAATTTTCTAACTCGGGTTTGGTTCGAACGGATAGGAAGGAAATTATTTTTGTTCTCTATTTTTGGGCCTGTCCCGACCCGTTTCGTCTAGAAATGAAGCCTGGATGATATTTTTTAATTTTTAGAATTTTTTTACATTTATTTTTGAATTTTCTAACTCGGGTTTGGTTCGAACGGATAGGAAGGAAATTATTTTTGTTCTCTATATTTCGGCCTGTCCTGACCCGTTTCGTCTTGAAATGAAGCCTGGATGATGTTTTTTAATTTTTAGAATTTTTTTGCATTTATTTTTAAATTTTCTAACTCGGGTCGGGTTCGAACGGATGGGAAAGAAATTATTTTTGTTCTCTTTTTTTCGGCCTGTCCAGGACTGTTTCTTCTCGAAAAGAAGCCTGGATGATGTTTTTTAATTTTTAAAATATTTTTGCATTTATTTTTGAATTCCCTAACTCGGGTCGGGTTCGAACGGATAGGAAGGAAATTTTTTTTCTACTCTATTTTTCAGCCTGTCTTCACCCGTTTCGTCTTGAAATGAAACCTGGATGATGTTTTTTAATTTTCAGAATTTTTTTCCATTTTTTTTTGAATTTTCTAACTCGGGTCGGGTTCGAACGGATGGGAAGGAAATTATTTTTGTTCTCTTTTTTTCGGCCTGTCCAGGACTGTTTCTTCTCGAAAAGAAGCCTGGATGATGTTTTTTAATTTTTAAAATATTTTTGCATTTATTTTTGAATTCCCTAACTCGGGTCGGGTTCGAACGGATAGGAAGGAAATTTTTTTTCTACTCTATTTTTCAGCCTGTCTTCACCCGTTTCGTCTTGAAATGAAACCTGGATGATGTTTTTTAATTTTCAGAATTTTTTTCCATTTTTTTTTGAATTTTCTAACTCGATCGGGTTCGAACGGATGGGAAGGAAATTATTTTTGTTCTCTTTTTTTCGGCTGTCCAGGACCGTTTCGTCTTGAAAAGAAGCCTGGATGATGTTTTTTAATTTTTAAAATTTTTTTGCATTTATTTCTGAATTTTCTAACTCGGGTCGGGTTCGAACGGATGGGAAGGAAATTATTGTTGTTCTCTTTTTTTCGGCCTGTCCAGGACCGTTTCTTCTTGAAAAGAAGCCTGGATGATGTTTTTTAATTTTTAAAATTTTTTTGCATATATTTTTGAATTCCATAACTCGGGTTGGGTTCGAACGGATAGGAAGGAAATTTTTTTTCTTCTCTATTTTACGGCCTGTCTTCACCCTTTTCTTCTAGAAATGAAACCTGGATGATGTTTTTTAATTTTCAGACTTTTTTGCATTTAATGTTGAATTTTCTAACTCGTGTCGGGTTGTACGGATAGGAAAGAAATTTTTTTTGTTCTCTATTTTTTGGCCTATCCTGACCCGTTTCGTCTCGAAATGAAACCTGGACGATGGTTTTTAATTTTTAGAATTTTTTTACATTTATTTTTGAATTTTCTAACTCGGGTTTGGTTCGAACGGATAGGAAGGAAATTATTTTTGTTCTCTATTTTTCGGCCTGTCCCGACCCGTTTCGTCTTGAAATGAAGCCTGGATGATGTTTTTTAATTTTTAGAATTTTTTTGCATTTATTTTTGAATTTTCTAACTCGGGTCGGGTTCGAACCGATGGGAAGGAAATTATTTTTGCTCTCTTTTTTTCGGCCTGTCCAGGACCGTTTCTTCTTGAAAAGAAGCCTGGATGATGTTTTTTAATTTTTAAAATTTTTTTGCATTTATTTTTGAATTCCTAACTCGGGTCGGGTTCGAACGGATAGGAAGGAAATTTTTTTTCTTCTCTATTTTACGGCCTGTCTTCACCCTTTTCTTCTAGAAATGAAACCTAGATAATGTTTTTTATTTTTCAGACTTTTTTGCATTTAATTTTGAATTTTCTAACTCGTGTCGGGTTGTACGGATAGGAAAGAAATTTTTTTTGTTCTCCATTTTTTGGCCTGTCCTGACCCGTTTCGTCTCGAAATGAAACCTGGATGATGGTTTTTAATTTTTAGAATTTTTTTACACTTATTTTTGAATTTTCTAACTCGGGTTTGGTTCGAACGGATAGGAAGGAAATTATTTTTGTTCTCTATATTTCGGCCTGTCCTGACCCGTTTCGTCTTGAAATGAAGCCTGGATGATGTTTTTTAATATTTAGAATTTTTTGCATTTAATTTTGAATTTTCTAACTCGGGTCGGGTTGTACGGATAGGAAAGAAATTTTTTTTGTTCTCTTTTTTGCCTGTCCAGGACTGTTTCTTCTCGAAAAGAAGCCTGGATGATGTTTTTTAATTTTAAATATTTTTACATTTATTTTTTGAATTTTTCTAACTCGGGTCGGGTTCGAACGGATAGGAAGGAAATTTTTTTTTCTCTATTTTTCGGCCTGTCTTCACCCGTTTCGTCTTGAAATGAACCTGGATGATGTTTTTTAATTTTTAGAATTTTTTTGCATTTATTTTTAAATTTTCTAACTCGGGTCGGGTTCGAACGGATGGGAAAGAAATTATTTTTGTTCTCTTTTTTTCGGCCTGTCTAGGACTGTTTCTTCTTGAAAAGAAGCCTGGATGATATTTTTTAATTTTTAAAATATTTTTGCATTTATTTTTGAATTCCCTAACTCGGGTCGGGTTCGAACGGATAGGAAGGAAATTTTTTTTCTACTCTATTTTTCAACCTGTCTTCACCCGTTTCGTCTTGAAATGAAACCTGGATGATGTTTTTTAATTTTCAGAATATTTTTCCATGTATTTTTGAATTTTCTAACTCGGGTCGGGTTCGAACGGATGGGAAGGAAATTATTTTTGTTCTCTTTTTTTTGGCCTGTCCAGGACCGTTTCGTCTTGAAAAGAAGCCTGGATGATGTTTTAAAATTTTTTTGCATTTAGTTTTGAATTCCACAACTCGGGTTGGGTTCGAACGGATAGGAAGTAAATTTTTTTTCTTCTCTATTTTACGGCCTGTCTTCACCCTTTTCTTCTAGAAATGAAACCTAGATGATGTTTTTTAATTTTCAGACTTTTTTGCATTTAATTTTGAATTTTCTAACTCGTGTCGGGTTGTACGGATAGGAAAGAAATTTTTTTTGTTCTCCATTTTTTGGCCTGTCCTGACCCGTTTCGTCTCGAAATGAAACCTGGATGATGGTTTTTAATTTTTAGAATTTTTTTACATTTATTTTTGAATTTTCTAACTCGGTTTTGGTTCGAACGGATAGGAACGAAATTATTTTTGTTCTCTATATTTCGGCCTGTCCTGACCCGTTTCGTCTTGAAATGAAGCCTGGATGATGTTTTTTAATTTTTAGAATATTTTTGCATTTATTTTTAAATTTTCTAACTCGGGTCGGGTTCGAACGGATGGGAAAGAAATTATTTTTGTTCTCTTTTTTTCGGCCTGTCCAGGACTGTTTCTTCTCGAAAAGAAGCCTGGATGATGTTTTTTAATTTTTAAAATATTTTTGCATTTATTTTTGAATTCCCTAACTCGGGTCGGGTTCGAACGGATAGGAAGGAAATTTTTTTTCTACTCTATTTTTCAGCCTGTCTTCACCCGTTTCGTCTTGAAATGAAACCTGGATGATGTTTTTTAATTTTCAGAATTTTTTTCCATTTTTTTTTGAATTTTCTAACTCGGGTCGGGTTCGAACGGATGGGAAGGAAATTATTTTTGTTCTCTTTTTTTCGGCCTGTCCAGGACTGTTTCTTCTCGAAAAGAAGCCTGGATGATGTTTTTTAATTTTTAAAATATTTTGCATTTATTTTTGAATTCCCTAACTCGGGTCGGGTTCGAACGGATAGGAAGGAAATTTTTTTTCTACTCTATTTTTCAACCTGTCTTCACCCGTTTCGTCTTGAAATGAAACCTGGATGATGTTTTTTAATTTTCAGAATTTTTTTCCATTTATTTTTGAATTTTCTAACTCGGGTCGGGTTCGAACGGATGGGAAGGAAATTATTTTTGTTCTCTTTTTTTCGGCCTGTCCAGGACCGTTTCGTCTTGAAAAGAAGCCTGGATGATGTTT
>NW_022155194.1:0-15675 GCF_001633185.2 Quercus lobata | reverse complement strand
AGCAGCCATATATATTTTGGGAATGATATGGTTTTGAATAAATATAAAACCTTGAAAGCCGTATCAATTATAGTACAAATTTGGTCCCCTCCACTACACTCCACTTAGAGTCATAGACCCATATAATCTGATTAATGGCATTTACATGATCTACATCAATATAGCTTAAAATATTGATGCAGTTTGTACCATCCAAATGAGTGGGCGACATTTGTGCACGTTTCAAGTTTTGGGATGGTCTCAACCGAACTGTACCTAAAAAGAACTGATTATAAACCTTATTTTTTGCCTCAGTATGCGCTTGCTTAGTTTATCTTCTAGGTTTATAATTTCTTTATGTCTTTGTCTTTCAATTTGGCGGCAAAATCATTTCCTTTATGAATTTAAATCTTGCATATATGGTTAGGTTTTGGTCAAGCTCTGAAACTCTTTTCACTTTGGAAAAGATGCTATAGAATTATACCTTAGATTAATAATGAAACCATACAATCACCAATTAAGTTAAACACGGCCTAGGATGAGTTCTAATGACCAAGGTTCAATCCTATGTGATTTCATTACAATACTATCTCTATTGAAAATTTGAAAGCATACAATCATGCACCAAGTTACTTGTATGTGATTTGAAGGCATACAATGATCACCAATTTAATCCTCGGAAGTCAATTCAAATCGTAGTCTATACCAGTTGATGCTATTGAAATTTTGGTAGGGCTGATCACAGAAGTCACGTCTAGATAAGGTTTCCATGATTAGCCAAGGACATTACCACTTTTAGATCAAGCGGGCTATGAACCTGAATTTTTCCTCCCTTATTTTTCTTTTTCTTTTTGAAGAAGTTTTAACTTATGATACTCACTTTTGATGATTGTTCCTTATCATTAGGCCAAGATATAAATTGGTTTTTGGTGTAGGCGGAGATCAACCTTAAATCTTTTATTTAACGATAAGAGAATTTACCAGTTGAACTAATTACTAGAACTCACAAATTTCCACCTTATGATATAGTATGTATGGTAATATATATATAAACAAAAAAAATTTAAACTCCAAAGGTAGCATCCAGTCTCCACTCAAGAATTAAATTAGTCCAAAGAGATTCAAAGAAATGAAAATGACCAACTAAACCACACATATGCGGTATGCCCCCTTCCCCCACCATTTTTTTTTTTTTTTAAGAAATACCATATTTCAAGTGGTTCTACCATATTGAAGAAATCAACCACCTCAAGAAGTGTTGCTCACTTATACACAAACCATCGAAACCTCAAGGTGCCCTCATCCCTCCCCACTTACTCTTGTTTTCTCTCTAAAGCTAATTTCGAGAGAAATTTTATTTTTGAAATGATTTTATTAATCACTCTATTTTCTTGAATACAAAATATGTAAAAAATTTATAGTTATAAGGAAAAACAAAAGCAATAAATATAATGGAAGATAATATGCTTTAATTTGTATGTTTATGTGTTGATATACCTAAGAAAACCATCAAAATACATTTTTCTTTCCCATCATTTTTTATTTTCTCTAAGCTATAAAAAAAATCTTTGACAAATTTTTATTTTTTTATTTATATAAGAGGATTTAGGATACCCTTTTTTAACTTTATAGTCAAGAAAAATTGTTGTGAAATTTATTACGCGAAATATTTTTATGATTTGGAAGAATATCAAGTTATGTTTTCATAGCCAATTAAGATATGAGTTAAGAAACAATTATCATGTCTTTTTTTTTAATTATATTTTTTCTAACATTACACTCTAGTTTTATTTTTCATGTATTAATTTATTCTTGCATTTTTATATAATTTTAATTCATAACTGATGAAAAAACAAATCTTCATACTTTGGCCCACCAAAGTTGAAATCTAATTTTATCAATAATTGGACGCCTACTTACTTTCTGTTAACAAAAAATAAAAATCTTCATACGTGGAGAACTATTAAAATAAAGATGGCTAATTCTTTGTAAATAAATTATTAAAATACAACAATTTTCTTTAGTTTTAGGGGCTCTCTGTATCATGCTAGTTTATGATTGTTGGATATTATATTGAGTAGTATCGAAACTCAATAGAGTTGAATTGAAAGCACTCTTTTTGTGTCAAACTTAATTATTTGGTTTTTGCATCTTCTCAAAATACATTTTTCTCTCATCATTTTTATTTTCTCTAAGCTATAAAAAAAATAATCTTTGACAACTTAATTTTGTTTATGTAAGGGAATTGAGGATAGCCTTTTTTAACTTTATAGTCAAGGAAAATTGTTGTGAAATTTATTACACAAACAAGTTATGTATTCATATATAGCTAATTATAAAGTTGAAATGTGTTAAGAAATAATTATTGTATCTTTTCTTTTAATTATATATTTTTTTAACATTGAATATTATACTCTAGTTTATTTTTTATGTGTTAATTTATTCTTGCATTTTAATATAATTATAATTCTTAAATGATGAAGAAGAAAAAATCTTCATACTTTCGCCCGCTAAAGATGAAATCTAATTTTATCAATAATTGGACCCCTACTCACTTTCTATTAACAAAAGATAAAAATCTTCATACGTCGAGAACTATTAAAATGAAGATGGCTAATTCTTAGTAGTAAATAAAATATTAAAATACAACAATTTTCTTTAGTTTTTAGGGGCTCTCTGTATAATATTGCTAGTTTATAATTGCAATTTTCTTGGATAATAATGCTTTATTAAATGAGTTTGCATTATACATATATGGTCTTGTCGTACATAGCCACTTTAAAAGTTGAATCTCCATTAAAATGAAAAAAAATTTCTGCGCCAATGCAAGTGAAGTGTGATTAGAATTTTCTACACCGTGTATCACGAGGCATGTTAAAAATTGAATATATAGGCAAATAGTCAAATAGGAATGAGGAGAATCAAGCATTCATTGGACACAAAAGTGGTTGCGCCAAAGCTCGCATGGTATCAAAGTATGAATATGCTGAATAGGCACTAATTATATGAAAATATTGTATATAGTTTCATAAACTTTGAGCCGCTTTGATTATAATTCAAAACTTTCCAATTGGGTATAGCATAAATGTAGCATAAATGTAACTCTACTCGGGTTGCATTCATGAGTTTATATTGTCAGTACTTGCCATCACTACCACCAATGCTTTCCAAAAGTAGTATGAGTTCTCAAAAAAGACTAATGGTTGAAAAACTAAAACCCTTATTTTAAACCATGCAATGCAATGTATATATTCTTTATCCTATTACGCACTCAAATTCTCTTGTACTTTGTTGAAGCTTTGTCAAATTAATCTAATGATTATTGCCTTATTAACAAATTGATCCATAGCCATCTCTCACTGTTATTGGATATGCATAGATTCAGGATGATTCTAATGCTATCATTGGCCTTTACTATTACTGACCACTTCTAGATACAGACAAGCCAAAATATGTGCGTCGCTATCTGGGCAGGTCAAGTTATGCAAATTCCTTCAAATGGGGGATTTTTGTGGGTTATATGATATTGTTTATAAATTAAAATATAGATAGTGGTCTTGGTTATGAAAGGTTGGCTTGTGCTTGTCACATGCTTTAGAAAATATGCTTAAATTAATATAATGTAAAGTATCATAAAGCAGCACTTTGTTATTAGGGGCTACCAACCCTAGTTAGTGCTTTTGAAAATTGTCTTCGGGTCCGTTTGGATACAGCTGAAAACTGAAAACTGAAACTGAAAACTGAAAAACACTGTAGCGAAATAATTTTTAAATGTGTGAATAATATCGTGGGACCTATTTTTAATGAAAAAGTTGCTGAAAAGTGAAATTTGTGGGTCCGTGAACAGTACACGATGTGCTGTGATTGGTCAAAAAAATTTGAAAAGTCAAAGTTTGCGGCTACTGTTCATTGAACAGTGCATGAACAGTAGCCACAACACCCAAAACGCTCCAAAACGCGTGAAAAAAAAAAAAAAAAAAAAAAAAAAAAAAAAAAAAAAACGCAAAACGCAGTTTTTTTTCAGCCGAATCCAAACGCCTCTTCAACATCATTAATCTGGTAAAGTATGCAGTCAATTTTAATGGGGCATTATTTCAATGCAAATTAAAACATTATTTGGTCTCTTGCTAAGTAAAATTATGGGGCCTGTGCTTGTCACATGCTTAGAAAATGTGCTCAAACATACAAATAAGAGTTGTTATAAAAGCTAAACCTAATTAATTGAACTATTTTTAAGTTTAAAAACATAATGGTTAGGTTGGCTAATGAATAACAAAAGTTGAGTTGAATAATGGGGGTATGTGACTTTACACTACTCCCATACAAAAGATCCTAAAAACCCGGATACACTTGAAAGTACTATCGGGGCATTAAAGAAATACTAGCTATTGTAAACCTCTCTTCCATAGCTGATAGGCCATAGCTCAACTTTGGGTTAGGATCTTTCCATGAATTTGCACCCGATAGTCCCGGATTAAATATTATGATCTACTTGCCCTTTAAACGTTGTATTCATTTCTTGAGTTAATCATTTTCCAATAAATTTCTTGAGTTCATCACTTTCCAAAGGATTAGGATGGTTTCAAGTTGTCATTTGGGATAGCCATGCTCCATAGATAATGATAGAATAGGTTAAATAGGCCAAATCCTTGCATAAAAATATATGCAAATCGCTTAATACTTTTTTTGCACATCTTTTCAAGGTAATTGCCTAAAGAGGAATCAAATGGAGAAGATTCTAACCACTCTATTATATATTTTATTAATTTAGATTAAAGTTAGAACTCTTTAGAGAAAATCATTATTGTTCTTTAAACGAACTAAAATTGTGAACCTAGACAAGTTCTAGAATGAGGGTGAGAAGTTTAATCATACCTAATATGTATGGCCATTATCTTCATTCTTCACTAACTAGGTTTGTTTGTTTGTTTTTTAGTCTTCACTAGCTAATTTTTAAAGCGCCTTTCTCAATCAAAAAAATAATAATAATAATTCTAGAGCAAAATTTTATCAATAGTATGCATTTTTTTTAAGTTGACAATGGAAATTATCCTTAGCTGCCAGTATCTTTTTTAATGTGCATAAATTTTTTTAGAAGCTTTTTCATGTGCATAATTAGTACTTGTATGTGCGGTATTGTTCTTGAAATCAAAAGTTAACCCATGATTATTGTAGTTGAAGTTTTTTCTACTATTTTTTTCCCTTTCAAATTTTCTCTTTATTTTCAGATTGGCACCATTACCAGTTAAATGAGTTTATAGGTTAATTAAATCTCTCTTTCTCTCTCTCAAGTTGTCATTTGGGACAGCCAGGGGTCAATTGCCCCTTGACCCCATTCCTCTGGCAATATTTACTTTTAAAAATAAACAAAAATAAATAGATTACACTTTTTTTAATTCATTATTGAATATAACTTTTAAATCTCCTAACGTAATTGAGCAAAAATATATTATTATCAGTGTACTATGGCAATTTCTACTATAACCAATATGCCGAATTTTTTTATGTTGTTTTAAGAAATAAACTCTTTTACAATTCTGTATACTTTTTAAGGTTTTTTGCAATCAACTGACCATCTGTTTTCCCTTAAAAAAAAAAAAGGTACCATCTGTTAGTAGTTAGAAATGAAATTTAAGAAAGAAAATGCAAAGGCGAAACTACAATGTTGGTCTCTCAAGTTTATTATATGTGTGCAATTGATCCCTCAAATTTCAACTGAATACAATTAGTCCTTTAAAATTAAAAAATGAGTTGTATTAGTCATTTTACTAACCGCCATCAGCAGTGTTATTTACGTGACTAACAAAATAATAACTTGAAATTTTTTAATGACATGACATTTTTTAATTAAAAAATTACAAAAATTCACAAACCAATACCAAATTAAAACAAGTATTGAATCTTATTTCATTCACAAACCCACGATTCAGGGAAAAAAAAAATCACAAACCCACCCCAAGAAAGAGAAGGGGAGAGAGTGAAGAAACCTAAGCATTGACCCCCCCGGAGACTCAAGCACTAGATATAGACAAGCCAAAATATGTGCGTTGCTATCTGGGCAGGTCAAGTTATGCAAATTCCTTCAAATGGGGGATTTTTGTGGGTTATATGATATTGTTTATAAATTAAAATATAGATAGGGGTCTTGGTTATGAAAATAAGGTTGGCTTGTGCTTGTCACATGCTTTAGAAAATATGCTTAAATTAATATAATGTAAAGTATCATAAAGCAGCACTTTGTTATTAGGAGCTACCCTACCCTAGTTAGTGCTTTTGAAAATTGTCTTCAACATTCATTAATCTGGTAAAGTATGCAGGTTCAATTTTAATGGGGCATTATTTCTATGCAAATTAAACATTGAATTTGGTCTCTTGCTAAGTAAAATAATGGGGCTTGTGCTTGTCACATGCTCTAGAAAATGTGCTCAAACATATAATATAGAGTTGTATAAAGCTAAACCTATTAATTGAACTATTTTTAAGTTTAAAACTATAATGGTTAGGTTGGCTAATGAATACAAAATATGAGTTGAATAAATGGGTATGTGACTTTGACACTACCCCCATACAAAGATCCTGAAAAACCCTAGATACACTTGAAAGTACTTCGAGGACATTAGAAGAATATACTAGCTAGTTGTACCTCTTTTTCATAGCTGATAGGCCATAGCTCAACTTTGTTAGGATTCCCTTTCCATGATTGCACCCGATAGTCCGGATTATATATGTCTACTTGCCCTTTAAA
Source organism: Quercus lobata (assembly GCF_001633185.2). Classification (NCBI taxonomy): domain Eukaryota; kingdom Viridiplantae; phylum Streptophyta; class Magnoliopsida; order Fagales; family Fagaceae; genus Quercus; species Quercus lobata. Next base: position 8,951 of record NW_022155194.1, on the reverse strand, counting down.
CGTTGTATTCATTTCTTGAGTTAATCATTTTCCAATAAATTTCTTGAGTTCATCACTTTCCAAAGGATTAGGATGGTTTCAAGTTGTCATTTGGGATAGCCATGCTCCATAGATAATGATAGAATAGGTTAAATAGGCCAAATCCTTGCATAAAAATATATGCAAATCGCTTAATACTTTTTTTGCACATCTTTTCAAGGTAATTGCCTAAAGAGGAATCAAATGGAGAAGATTCTAACCACTCTATTATATATTTTATTAATTTAGATTAAAGTTAGAACTCTTTAGAGAAAATCATTATTGTTCTTTAAACGAACTAAAATTGTGAACCTAGACAAGTTCTAGAATGAGGGTGAGAAGTTTAATCATACCTAATATGTATGGCCATTATCTTCATTCTTCACTAACTAGGTTTGTTTGTTTGTTTTTTAGTCTTCACTAGCTAATTTTTAAAGCGCCTTTCTCAATCAAAAAAATAATAATAATAATTCTAGAGCAAAATTTTATCAATAGTATGCATTTTTTTTAAGTTGACAATGGAAATTATCCTTAGCTGCCAGTATCTTTTTTAATGTGCATAAATTTTTTTAGAAGCTTTTTCATGTGCATAATTAGTACTTGTATGTGCGGTATTGTTCTTGAAATCAAAAGTTAACCCATGATTATTGTAGTTGATGTTTTTTCTACTATTTTTTCCCTTTCAAATTTTCACTTTATTTTCAGATTGGCACCATTACCAGTTAAATGAGTTTATAGGTTAATTAAATCTCTCTTTCTCTCTCTCAAGTTGTCATTTGGGACAGCCAGGGGTCAATTGCCCCTTGACCCCACTCCTCTGGCAATATTTACTTTTAAAAATAAACAAAAATAATAGATTAAACATTTTTTAATTCATTATTGAATATAACTTTTAAATCTCCTAACGTAATTGAGCAAAAATATATTATTATCAGTGTACTATGGCAATTTCTACTATAACCAATATGCCGAATTTTTTTACGTTGTTTTAAGAAATAAACTCTTTTACAATTCTGTATACTTTTTAAGGTTTTTTGCAATCAACTGACCACCTGTTTTCCCTTAAAAAAAAAATTACCATCTGTTAGTAGTTAGAAATGAAATTTAAGAAAGAAAATGCAAAGGCGAAACTACAATGTTGGTCTCTCAAGTTTATTATATAAGTGCAATTGATCCCTCAAATTTCAACTGAACACAATTGGTCCTTTAAAATTAAAAAATGAGTTGTATTAGTCATTTTACTAACCGCCATCAATAGTGATATTTACATGACTAACAAAACAATAACTTGAATTTTTTTAATGACATGACATTTTTTTAATTAAAAAAAATTACAAAAATTCACAAACCAATACCAAATTAAAACAAGTATTGAATCTTATTTCATTCACAAACCCACGCTTCAGGGAAAAAAAAAATCACAAACCCACCCCGAGAGAGAGAAGGGGAGAGAGTGAAGAGACCTAAGCATTGACCCCCCCGGAGACTCAAGCACTACCTGTCGCTGGCGACGGCCCAAGGCCTAGCTGCTGCTGGCGACAGCCATTGACCCACATGCATGTTTGTCACCTCTGATCTTGCACACATAGCTTATGAGGTTTAATTCTTGAGTTTGTGATGGACCATTCAAGATTTGGATGTGCCAAGTTGAAAATCCAACCTAAGAAGAGTGTTATCAAGAATAATAATCTGGATGATATATGGTAGCTATCTTTTGAATCTTTTAGTGAGCGAATCAGCGAAATTGCTTGGCCACTGGCATTGGGTATGTCTTTAGGTGCAATCCAAGAGTCATGAAGCTTTTCTGGATGCATTCTAGAGAATAATAGTAAATGGTTTAAAGCTTAGAAGGGGATTTACATTGTCATTAGTGGAAGTATTAATTTCATGAGATCAATCCAGCTCACCTTGACTGTTGTATGGACTTGATAAGTGATAGCTAGGAATTAATCATATATAGTTGTAACCAGTTACTGATTAGCCATATGCATTGAATAAAGCCATTTGCTTAATTGAGTAAATCTGTTAGTTAGTTAGGAGTAAAGGGAGAGTTAGTGAGTGATTCTTGGAATGTAATATTGAGCAAGCATACAGCTGCATAAGCAACTGTAATAGGCAAGAATTGAACTGTTGTGTAAAAGCTTCTCTCTTATTCTCTAGTCTCTCTCTCATTCTCATCTTTCTTAATTCTGGAGGCCCAGCAACCTCAAATTAGCTATCCCATCATGGACTTGCTGATCATGAGAAGCAGGTTCTTTTTCAAGTTTCAAATTCACTGGTTTGAATTATATATATTTTTAGGGCCAATTTTCGGTGCTATCCTTTCACTAAATATGCTTGCCCAAGTGATTCAGATTTTAGGTATATGTTTGATTTGACAGTTTAATGCATCTGGCAGATGATGCAATCATCTGCAGGTTCATTGGGCTTTTAAAGAAACTCCTCTATGCACCTATGACCTCATGTAAACATGTCTCCTCTAACCACTCATGGTTGCCATTGCTGAACGAATGAAACTATTTAGAGGAAGCTATGCCAGTTTATAATAGACTTTTTAAACTTTAGATTATGAAGAAACATATGACATTGAAGCAATTGGATATGAAAGCCTTAATATCTGCAATCAATTGAAGCTCAAAGTAGGAGATGCTCAAGCAGTACTTAATTACTTCACCCACTTGCAATTGAATTAATCCGAACTTCTTTTATGTGGTGGATCTCAATTAGAAGGGATGTTTGCGGAATTTGTTCTGGACTGATGCAAGAGCCAGGGTTGCATATGGCTATTTTGGTGATGTAGTTGCAATTGACACTACCTGCTTGACAAATAAATATTCAATTTTATGCTAAAGTTGAAGGCTACCCTCTATATCACCGAGTTTGAATTCAACATATCCTAACCTGCAGCATTATGTTTGAAATATTCCATAAAAATTGAAAATAACATCTGTTAGTCCTTAGTGAAGCTTACAGAGAAATTAAAATCTGTTGCACTGGATTGATGTCATGAAATTAATACTTCCGCCAATGACAATGTAAATCCCCTTCTAAACTTTAAACCATTTACTATTATTCTCTAGAATGCATCCAAAAAAGCTTCATGACTCTTGTATTGCACCTAAAGACCTACCCAATGCCAAAGGCCAAGCAATTTCGCTCACTAAAAGATTCAAAAGATAGCTACTATATACCATTCAGATTAATATTTTTGATAACACTCTTCTTAGGTTGGATTTTCAACTTGGCACATCCAAATCTTGGATGGTCCATCACAAACTAAAGAATTAAACCTCATAAGCTATGTATGCAAGATCAAAGGTGACAAACATGCATGTGGGTCAATGGTTGTCGCCAGCAGCGGCTAGGACTTAAGTCTCTGGTGGGTCAATGTTTGGGTTTCATCACTCTCTCCCCTTCTCTCTCATGTGGTGGGTTTGTGATTTTTTTTTTCTTCTTTTCTAAAGCGTGGGTTTGTGATAGAATAAGTATCAATAATACTGGTTTTAATTTGGTTTTAATTTGGTATTGGTGTGTGAATTTCTTACTTGTAAATTTATTTTGTAATTTTTTTAATTAAAAAATATTATGTTATTAAAAAAAACCAAGTCATTATTCCGTTAGTCACATAAGTAATATCACTAACGGCAGTTAGTAAAAGAACTAATACAACTCATTTTTTAAACTTGAGGGGCCAATTGTGCTAAGTTGAAACTTGAGGGACCAACATTGTAGTTTCGTCAAAATGCAAACATAGATACTTTCAAGTAAAATCAAAATAAAAACATCATACCACATCTTCAAAAATTCCTTAGAATTAATATTTTTAATTTTCGAGTATGCAATTATATTGTTAATACTCTTTTTTTTTTTTTTTTTCATTTTACTATGTGTGCAAATGATTTTTTTTATGAACATCTTATATGCTAGTAACTTTTGTGTTTAACGTGGACAAGGGAAATTATCCTTAGCTGCAAGTATTTTTTTTTATCTGCATAATTAGTTTGTATGTGTGATATTTTTCTTGAAATCAAAAGGTAACCCATGATTATAGTAATTTGCACTTTTGTAGTTGATGTCTTTTCTACTTTATTTCCCCTATCAAATTTTCACTTAATTTTAAGAAGATTTCTATTTGTTTATAGTCTCTCTCTCTCTCTCTCTCTAAATTAATTTTATGAGTAAAGATATAAACTTGTTTAAGGGGTTAAACCACTCAAAGATTGTGAATTTCCACCTTTGAAGCCAAAGAGTAATGACGACTGTCCAAATTTGGGTCAATATTTGAAGTGCAGTGGGCTTTCAAAACGCAACTTTGTTTTTTACTAGATTCCAATTAGGCAGCATGGGAATTTGTTTGTGAAATTTTTTTTGGACAATAATGTATAAAGCCCAATCTATTGCATGGTGTTAAAGCCCAATAACTATTCTATAGTGCTATGGATAGTCCCCAAATCTAGACACATATGACATGGCCCATTGCCTCTATCCCCTTGGGTCAAGCAAAAACAAATGAAAATAAGCCTTAGTTTCACAAAGTTTTTCAAATTGCTCTAGAAAAAGGTGCTATTAAAGAAATTGGGTCCAAAAAAAAGATGTTGGGCCCTCAATAGTGTCTTGTATAGATTTCCAATCATTGGAGAAACAAAAAATGTCAAGTAAAAGTGGATTTTGCTGTGTGGGTCCTTTGTCCTTATGGTATTTCGTAGTTTGTCACAATTGAAATTGAATTGAGTATTGACCGAATGAATTAAAGTCAACACTAAAAGTAGATTTGTGGTGCAAAGAGTATGTATGTCGTGATTCGTAGCTGCCGTATCTATCTATATGTCCTTGTCCGTTCGCCTTACATTTAAAAAGAGTTGAGTTGAGTAGTTGAGTCGGTGAATATATTTTTGTGTAATTTTTAAATTTATTATCAATTTAAAAAAAAAAATTAATAGAAAACTTCAAAAGCTAGGGAGGTCATGGCCCCCTTGACACCCCCTAGCTCTGCCTATGAGTTGAGGTATAGTTTTTTAAAATAGTAATGCTTCGTACAATTTTTTTTGATAATAAATTTTACCATTGTTGTCATATAACCAATGCTAATAGACTAATCTTTTTTTCTTTTTCTTTTTTTATTCACAGTTGACCAATTTAAAAATTGTCAAATTTATTGCAAAAAAAAAAAAAAATTGTGTTAATAGCATCACTACTTTTTAAAACAATATTGTTTTTTTTTTTTAAAGGTTTTTTAAGGTATAATTGTACATTTTTCAAAATAATTAAAAATAATTGAACTCATTTTTTTTTTCAAACGAATTCATTTTTTTTATTATTATATAAATTTGTTATAAATATTTTATATTATGTCTTGTTTCAAATTAAACCTAAAAGTTTCAAAAGTTTAAAATAAATTCATAATGTTTAAAATTGTTACAAATTAAAAATATTAAAGTTTCTTTAGTTTCCTGGATTCTAGTCACTAAACATTTTTTAAGGCAATATTTTTGAACAAGCACCAAAAAAGAGTTTCACTAGTTTCAAATTGAACCATAAACTTTTAAAATCATATATATATTTTTTAACAAATCCTATAAATTTGAGTTTGATTTGGGGGTTTGAATTAGTTTGATTCAGGTTTTTATTTAATGCAATTTTAAAAGTTTAATATTCAATTTGAAATTACTGAAACTATAAGCTTAATTTGAAATCACAGCTTAAACTTAGGGTTTATAATTTTTTCTACGTAAAGGAAGGACTTTACCCCTAACCGCTTTTGAACCTAAAATAATAGAGTTGGACATGCCAAATCAACCTTAAAAAAATCATTTGCTATATAACAAAGTGGATTCACTTATTTTGAAGGGAAAAAAGTAGGCTTACTTATTACTGTGACTCTCTTAAGGAATGCATTGCCAAAAATGATTCCCACTTAGGACCTTTTTTTATTTTTTTAAAGATCCATCATTACATTAATCATTAAGTTGGTAAATTAGCATTAACAAAATTGACCATATCTGAAAGAACAGACTCCACCTAAACTAATAGCGAAAAGGACAACTTAGCTCTCCTAGCCAAGACATCCGCAACAAAATTACTCTATCTAAAAATATGAGAAAAAGACCAAATTTGAAGTGAACTTACAAGCGACAATATATCTTTTAGTAGATGATCCAAAGCAGAATTATGTCTCCATTGTTCAAAGCATTGAAATTTATTATAGTAATCAACAAGAGTCTTGTATAAAATGGACCGATGCCAGTACTATCGGAATAACATTCTTTTCTCTCCCATCCCATAATAGTGGATCTTCCTTTAATTATTTGATTCACAATATATGTGAGAGGATGAATCAATATTAAATAATTTCCTAGTGGGCCAACTCAAACAACAAAGATATTCATTTGGGTATTTTAAATGAGGCTGCAAATGAGTTAAAAGACATTCAGTTGGGCTCTTCTGAGTACTGACATTGAGTTGCCTTTAGCCCAAAAAATAGAAATAAAATTAAGTTGTGCCCAAACTACATTTTCATACTATCTTGTCAGATGATTTGTTGCATGTACTGGCCCAGATGATATGGCTGGGTTCAACAAGTAGGGCAATCTGGCCCATATGACATGATCACTCACTGGCTTGATCATACGACATGTCATACAAGCTAGCAGCTAGGAAAGTCTGCATTTCATTGAATACAGAAATTATCAAAGAGATGAGGTGGCTTTAAGTTTTAACTCTCTCTAACCTCCTAACTTCTAAGCATCTAGTTTAGTGATTATAAGCTAGTACTCGCAAACTCACGCCATGTGTGAAAAATGTAATATAATTATTTTATAAGAATATAATGTAAAATTTGTAAGTTAAACAGTAAATGTGTTATTTAAAAGTATTTGTTAGAGATATATATTAGACATATATTAGCCCAATGTAATAGGTCTAAGCCCAGTCCTATTTGTACTAGTAGTTTAGGGTTTAGTCGCCTATATATACTCATGTTAGGGTTCATTGTAACACAAGAGATTATTGTATTACACTCTTATACAATAAAGATGTAGCCCTTAAGGGATTCCTACGTGGATGTAGATCGATAAGGCTGAACCACGTAACCCTCGTGTTCTCAGTGTTCCTATTCTAGGCTACCTCTTCCGCATTCACTTTAGCATATACAACATGATATAACACATCGCGTATTTAACATGGTATCAGAACTAAACTCCGTTCTTAGCATTAAACAAACATCTTTAGCATGCAAAGAAGATTCTCATGTGCACACCACTATTAGAAGTCACACATGCTTGTCTGCTGGATCTAGACTCCACGGCATCTCGTAGCCGCCATGGCTCACTGCTGTGTATAGATCCTCAAGCCCAAGCAATCCGTGCCTCTCCCTATTAGATTTGTGCATATCAAGCCTTCACCTAATGAAACCAACAAGACAGACGTGCTCCACGGCATATCGTGACCAAAACCCAGGAACCTGACCCTCAACGGCAAGCTCACGCACCACCATGCATCGCCAAAATCTTGAGACCCAATTAGATCATAGCCACACGCGCCGCCATGTTAGCCTCATTGCTCGGCGATCTGCAAAACTCAAGAAGTTCGGCCGTCTATTGCGTTCACTCACGCCAACATGTGCCGCCTACGTTTCCGGATCCTTCCCACGCACCGCCACAATTTCCTATTGTGTAGCTCATCCATTGGCCACACACGCTGTCCTATCGGCCATGTCGACCACCGATCTGCCTACGGAAGAAACATGGCTTTCAACTGCTGTTGCACGAACCTCCACGTGCTACCTGGGTTTCTGGCTTCTCCTTCATGCGCCGGTGGAACACCCACGCGCCTGCCACGTTCCGAAAACTGTGATGCTGTCATTCATGATGTTAGCAAATGCCACGTCAGCCCTAGCTCGTCATCAGACACATTAGTTAGCTACGTCAGCAATGTCGCCTCGTCAGCATCACGTCACCTAGCTGACCGTTGACCTGGACTGACCCGACCCAGACTACTCGGATTTGACCTGTGAGCACTGACTGTTGACTTTGACCAGGATCCATTGACTTTGACTTTTGCGTTGACCTTTGACCAAAAGTTAAAATTTTCCGAAAGGGCTTATCTTGCTTAATTTTTCGCGTAGATTCTAATTTTGGATTCCGTTTCTTCATTTGAAGCTCTGAAATTAGTCAATTGGCATATTATTCATTGTGGTTTATTCAAAGGCATTCTTCAAGTAATCTTCTCATGCCTATCTAACCTCAAGCCTTCATCGAACTTCCGCCTTGAGTTTGAGGGAGGGTGTTAGAGATATATATTAGACATATATTAGCTCAATGTAATAGGTTTAAGCCTAGTCCTACTTGTACTAGTAGTCTAGGGTTTAGTCGTCTATATATACTCATGTTAGGGTTCATTGTAATATTGGAGGTTATTGTACTACACTCTTATACAATAAAGATGTAACCCTTAAGGGATTCCTCCATGGATGTAGGTCGTCAAGGCTGAACCACGTAACCCTTGTGTTCTCAGTGTTTCTATTCTAGGCTACCTCTTCCGTATTCACTCTAACATATACAACATGATATAACACATTGCGTTGTTAATAATAATTATTAATGATAACGTTGAAAATTGTCACCAATGGGTCACACCGTACTCGCGACTCAATCGAACCTGCACGATAAAAACGATCGAAAGAAAACCTTTAGAGAGCACCGGTGTGGGGCCGGCCAAATACTCTCCGAAGGTCAAGTCAGAATTTGTCTCTTTACTCTAGAGTGTTAGGTAGGGTCAATTCATCATACCTTGATTTGCGAGAATGTTCGTCCTTTTATAGCAGTGGAGAGGTGGCTTTTCTTCTTGACCTCCAGATCTTTCCAATGTGGGACTCTGATACAAATTCTCCAAAAGCGTGGTGGGTCGGGATTCCCCTTTTCGGATCTTAGGGCTTT
>NW_022155193.1:0-15691 GCF_001633185.2 Quercus lobata | reverse complement strand
AAAAGTGAAATCAAAGTCTTAGTCCCGATTTCCGTTCATACTCGACCCGGGTGAGAAAATTCTGAAAAAAATAGTAAAAAAATTCAAAAAATTATAAAACCTCTTCCCGGCATTATTTATAGCCAAAACGGGATGATATAGGCCAAAAAAGTGAAAACAAAATTTTAGTCCCAATTTCCGTTCATGCTCGACGCGGGAAAGAAAATTCCAAAAAAAATAGTAAAAAAATTCAAAAAATTATAAAACCTCTTCTCGGCATTATTTTTAGCCAAAACAGGATGATATAGGCGAAAAAAGTGAAATCAAAATTTTAGTCCCGAATTCCGTTCATACTTGACCGCGGGCGAGAAAAATTCCGAAAAAAATAGTAAAAAGATTCAAAAAATTATAAAACCTCTTCCTAGCATTATTTTTAGCCAAAACGGGATGATATAGGCCAAAAAAGTGAAAACAAAATTTTAGTCCCAATTTCCGTTCATGCTCGACTCGGGAAAGAAAATTCCAAAAAAAATAGTAAAAAAATTCAAAAAATTATAAAACCTCTTCTCGGCATTATTTTTAGCCAAAACAGGATGATATAGGTGAAAAAAGTGAAATCAAAATTTTAGTCCCGAATTCCGTTCATACTCGACCCGGGCAAAAAATTCCGAAAAAAATAGTAAAAAAATGTCAAAAAATTATAAAACCTCTTTGCGGCATTATTTTTAGCCAAAACGGGATGATATAGGCCGAAAAAGTGAAATCAAAATTTTTGGCCCGATTTCCGTTCATACTCGACCCGAGAAAGAAAATTCCGAGAAAAATAGTAAAAAAATTCAAAAAATTATAAAACCTCTTCCCGACATTATTTTTAGCCAAAACGAGATTATATAGGCAAAAAAAGTGAAATCAAAATTTTAGTCCCGAATTACGTTCATACTCGACCCGGGCAAGAAAATTCCGAAAAAAATAGGAAAAAAATTCAAAAAATTATAAAAATTCTTCCCGGCATTATTTTTAGCCAAAACGGGATGATATAGGCCGAAAAAGTGAAACCAAAATTTTAGTCCCGATTTCCGTTCATACTTGACCCGGGCGAGAAAATTCCGAAAAAAATAGTAAAAAGATTCAAAAAATTATAAAACCTCTTCCTAGCATTATTTTTAGCCAAAACGGGATGATATAGGCCGAAAAAGTGAAATCAAAATTTTTGTCCCGAATTACGTTCATACTCGACCCGGGCAAGAAAATTCCGAAAAAAATAGTAAAAAAATTCAAAAAATTATAAAACCTCTTTGCGGCATTTTTTTTAGCCAAAACGGGATGATATAGGCCGAAAAAGTGAAATCAAAATTTTTGGCCCGATTTCCGTTCATACTCGACCCGAGAAAGAAAATTCCGAGAAAAATAGTAAAAAAATTCAAAAAATTATAAAACCTCTTCCCGACATTATTTTTAGCCAAAACGGGATTATATAGGCAAAAAAAGTGAAAACAAAATTTTAGTCCCGATTTCCGTTCATACTCGACCCGAGAAAGAAAATTCCGAAAAAAATAGTAAAAAATGCCAAAAAATTATAAAACCTCTTCCCGGCATTATTTTTAGCCAAAACGGGATGATATAGGCCAAAAAAGTGAAATCAAAATTTTAGTCCCGATTTCCGTTCATACTTGACCCGGGTGAGAAAATTCCCAAAAAAATAGTAAAAAAATTCAAAAAATTATAAAACCTCTTCCCGGCATTATTTTTAGCCAAAACGGGATGATATAGGCCGAAAAAGTGAAATCAAAATTTTTGTCCCGAATTACGTTCATACTCGACCCGGGCAAGAAAATTCCGAAAAAAATAGTAAAAAAATTCAAAAAATTATAAAACTTCTTCCCGGCATTATTTATAGCCAAAACGGGATGATATAGGCCAAAAAAGTGAAAACAAAATTTTAGTCCCAATTTCCGTTCATGCTCGACTCGGAAAAGAAAATTCCAAAAAAATAGTAAAAAAATTCCAAAAAATTATAAAACCTCTTCTCGGCATTATTTTTAGCCAATACAGGATGATATAGGTGAAAAAAGTGAAATCAAAATCTTAGTCCCGATTTCCGTTCATACTCGACCCGGGCGAGAAAATTCCGAAAAAAATAGTAAAAAAATTCAAAAAATTATAAAACTTCTTCCCGGCATTATTTATTGCTAAAACGGGATGATATAGGCCAAAAATGTGAAAACAAAATTTTAGTCCCGATTTCCGTTCATGCTCGACTCGGGAAAGAAAATTCAGAAAAAAATAATAAAAAAATTCAAAAAATCATAAAACCTCTACCCGGCATTATTTATAGCCAAAACAGGATGATATAGGCCAAAAAGTGAAAACAAAATTTTAGTCCCGATTTCCGTTCATGCTCGACTCGGGAAAGAAAATTCCGAAAAAAATAATAAAAAAATTCAAGAAATCATAAAACCTCTTCCCGGCATTATTTATTGCCAAAACGGGATGATATAGGCCAAAAAAGTGAAAACAAAATTTTAGTCCCGATTTCCGTTCATGCTCGACTCGGGAAAGAAAATTCCGAAAAAAATAATAAAAAAATTCAAAAAAACATAAAACCTCTTCCTGGCATTATTTATAGCCAAAACGGGATGATATAGGCCAAAAAAGTGAAAACAAAATTTTAGTCCCGATTTCCGTTCATGCTCGAATCGGGAAAGAAAATTCCGAAAAAAATAATAAAAAATTAAAAAAATTATAAAACCTCTTCCCCGCATTATTTTTAGACAAAACAGGATGATATAGGTGAAAAAAGTGAAATAAAAAATTTAGTCCCGAATTCCGTTCGTACTCGACCCGGGAAAGAAAATTCCGAGAAAAATAGTAAAAAAATTCAAAAAATTATAAAACTTCTTCCCGGCATTATTTATTGCTAAAACGGGATGATATAGGCCAAAAAAGTGAAAACAAAATTTTAGTCCCGATTTCCGTTCATGCTCGACTCGGGAAAGAAAATTCCGAAAAAAATAGTAAAAAAATTCAAAAAATTATAAAACCTCTTCCCGGCATTATTTTTAGCCAAAACGGGATAATATAGGTGAAAAAAGTGAAATCAAAATTTTAGTCCCGAATTCCGTTCGTACTCGACTCTGGAAAGAAAATTCCGAAAAAAATAGTAAAAAAATTCAAAAAATTATAAAACTTCTTCCCGGCATTATTTTTAGCCAAAATGGGATGATATAGGCAAAAAAAGTGAAAACTAAATTTTAGTCCCGATTTCCGTTCATACTCGACCCGGGAAAGAAAATTCCGAAAAAAATAGTAAAAAATGTCAAAAAATTATAAAACCTCTTCCCGGCATTATTTTTAGCCAAAACGGGATGATATAGGCCAAAAAAGTGAAATCGAAGTCTTAGTCCCGATTTTCGTTCATACTCGACCCGGGTGAGAAAATTCTGAAAAAAATAGTAAAAAAATTCAAAAAATTATAAAACCTCTTCCCGGCATTATTTATAGCCAAAACGGGATGATATAGGCCAAAAAAGTGAAAACTAAATTTTAGTCCCGATTTCCGTTCATACTCGACCCGGGAAAGAAAATTCCGTAAAAAATAGTAAAAAATGTCAAAAAATTATAAAACCTCTTCCCGGCATTATTTTTAGCCAAAACGGGATGATATAGGCCAAAAAAGTGAAATCAAAATTTTTGTCCCGATTTCCGTTCATACTTGACCCGGGTGAGAAAATTCCCAAAAAAATAGTAAAAAAATTCAAAAAATTATAAAACCTCTTCCCGGCATTATTTTTAGCCAAAACGGGATGATATAGACCAAAAAAGTGAAATCAAAATTTTGGTCCGGATTTCCGTTCATACTTGACCCGGGTGAGAAAATTCCCAAAAAAATAGTAAAAAAATTCAAAAAATTATAAAACCTCTTCCCGGCATTATTTTTAGCCAAAACGGGATGATATAGGCCGAAAAAGTGAAATCAAAATTTTTGTCCCGAATTACGTTCATACTCGACCCGGGCAAGAAAATTCCGAAAAAAATAGTAAAAAAATTCAAAAAATTATAAAAATTCTTCCCGGCATTATTTATAGCCAAAACGGGATGATATAGGCCAAAAAAGTGAAAACAAAATTTTAGTCCCAATTTCCGTTCATGCTCGACTCGGAAAAGAAAATTCCAAAAAAAATAGTAAAAAAATTCAAAAAATTATAAAACCTCTTCTCGGCATTATTTTTAGCCAATACAGGATGATATAGGTGAAAAAAGTGAAATCAAAATCTTAGTCCCGATTTCCGTTCATACTCGACCCGGGCGAGAAAATTCCGAAAAAAATAGTAAAAAAATTCAAAAAATTATAAAACTTCTTCCCGGCATTATTTATTGCTAAAACGGGATGATATAGGCCAAAAATGTGAAAACAAAATTTTAGTCCCGATTTCCGTTCATGCTCGACTCGGGAAAGAAAATTCAGAAAAAAATAATAAAAAAATTCAAAAAATCATAAAACCTCTTCCCGGCATTATTTATAGCCAAAACAGGATGATATAGGCCAAAAAAGTGAAAACAAAATTTTAGTCCCGATTTCCGTTCATGCTCGACTCGGGAAAGAAAATTCCGAAAAAAATAATAAAAAAATTCAAGAAATCATAAAACCTCTTCCCGGCATTATTTATTGCCAAAACGGGATGATATAGGCCAAAAAAGTGAAAACAAAATTTTAGTCCCGATTTCCGTTCATGCTCGACTCGGGAAAGAAAATTCCGAAAAAAATAATAAAAAAATTCAAAAAATCATAAAACCTCTTCCCGGCATTATTTATAGCCAAAACGGGATGATATAGGCCAAAAAAGTGAAAACAAAATTTTAGTCCCGATTTCCGTTCATGCTCGACTCGGGAAAGAAAATTCCGAAAAAAATAATAAAAAAATTAAAAAAATTATAAAACCTCTTCCCCGCATTATTTTTAGACAAAACAGGATGATATAGGTGAAAAAAGTGAAATCAAAAATTTAGTCCCGAATTCCGTTCGTACTCGACCCGGGAAAGAAAATTCCGAGAAAAATAGTAAAAAAATTCAAAAAATTAAAAAACTTCTTCCCGGCATTATTTATTGCTAAAACGGGATGATATAGGCCAAAAAAGTGAAAACAAAATTTTAGTCCCGATTTCCGTTCATGCTCGACTCGGGAAAGAAAATTCCGAAAAAAATAGTAAAAAAATTCAAAAAATTATAAAACCTCTTCCCGGCATTATTTTTAGCCAAAACGGGATGATATAGGTGAAAAAAGTGAAATCAAAATTTTAGTCCCGAATTCCGTTCGTACTCGACTCTGGAAAGAAAATTCCGAAAAAAATAGTAAAAAAATTCAAAAAATTATAAAACTTCTTCCCGGCATTATTTTTAGCCAAAACGGGATGATATAGGCAAAAAAAGTGAAAACTAAATTTTAGTCCCGATTTCCGTTCATACTCGACCCGGGAAAGAAAATTCCGAAAAAAATAGTAAAAAAATTCAAAAAATTATAAAACCTCTTCTCGGCATTATTTTTAGCCAATACAGGATGATATAGGTGAAAAAAGTGAAATCGAAATCTTAGTCCCGATTTCCGTTCATACTCGACCCGGGCGAGAAAATTCCGAAAAAAATAGTAAAAAAATTCAAAAAATTATAAAACTTCTTCCCGGCATTATTTATTGCTAAAACGGGATGATATAGGCCAAAAATGTGAAAACAAAATTTTAGTCCCGATTTCCGTTCATGCTCGACTCGGGAAAGAAAATTCAGAAAAAAATAATAAAAAAATTCAAAAAATCATAAAACCTCTTCCCGGCATTATTTATAGCCAAAACAGGATGATATAGGCCAAAAAAGTGAAAACAAAATTTTAGTCCCGATTTCCGTTCATGCTCGACTCGGGAAAGAAAATTCCGAAAAAAATAATAAAAAAATTCAAGAAATCATAAAACCTCTTCCCGGCATTATTTATTGCCAAAACGGGATGATATAGGCCAAAAAAGTGAAAACAAAATTTTAGTCCCGATTTCCGTTCATGCTCGACTCGGGAAAGAAAATTCCGAAAAAAATAATAAAAAAATTCAAAAAATCATAAAACCTCTTCCCGGCATTATTTATAGCCAAAACGGGATGATATAGGCCAAAAAAGTGAAAACAAAATTTTAGTCCCGATTTCCGTTCATGCTCGACTCGGGAAAGAAAATTCCGAAAAAAATAATAAAAAAATTAAAAAAATTAAAACCTCTTCCCCGCATTATTTTTAGACAAAACAGGATGATATAGGTGAAAAAAGTGAAATCAAAAATTTAGTCCCGAATTCCGTTCGTACTCGACCCGGGAAAGAAAATTCCGAGAAAAATAGTAAAAAAATTCAAAAAATTACAAAACTTCTTCCCGGCATTATTTATTGCTAAAACGGGATGATATAGGCCAAAAAAGCGAAAACAAAATTTTAGTCCCGATTTCCGTTCATGCTCGACTCGGGAAAGAAAATTCCGAAAAAAATAGTAAAAAAATTAAAAAAATTATAAAACCTCTTCCCGGCATTATTTTTAGCCAAAACGGGATGATATAGGTGAAAAAAGTGAAATCAAAATTTTAGTCCGAATTCCGTTCGTACTCGACTCTGGAAAGAAAATTCCGAAAAAAATAGTAAAAAAATTCAAAAAATTATAAAACTTCTTCCCGGCATTATTTTTAGCCAAAACGGGATGATATAGGCAAAAAAAGTGAAAACTAAATTTTAGTCCCGATTTCCGTTCATACTCGACCCGGGAAAGAAAATTCTGAAAAAAATAGTAAAAAATGTCAAAAAATTATAAAACCTCTTCCCGGCATTATTTTTAGCCAAAACGTGATGATATAGGCCAAAAAAGTGAAATCAAAGTCTTAGTCCCGATTTCCGTTCATACTCGACCCGGGTGAGAAAATTCTGAAAAAAATAGTAAAAAAATTCAAAAAATTATAAAACCTCTTCCCGGCATTATTTATAGCCAAAACGGGATGATATAGGCCAAAAAAGTGAAAACAAAATTTTAGTCCCAATTTCCGTTCATGCTCGACGCGGGAAAGAAAATTCCAAAAAAAATAGTAAAAAAATTCAAAAAATTATAAAACCTCTTTCTCGGTCATTATTTTTAGCCAAAAGGATGATATAGGTGAAAAAGTGAAAATAAAATTTAGTCCCGAATTCCGTTCATACCTGACCGGGCGAGAAATTCCGAAAAATAGTATAAAGATTCAAAAAATTATAAAACCTCTTCCCGGCATTATTTTTAGCCAAAACGGGATGATATAGGTGAAAAAAGTGAAATCAAAATTTTAGTCCCGAATTCCGTTCGTACTCGACTCTGGAAAGAAAATTCCGAAAAAAATAGTAAAAAAATTCAAAAAATTATAAAACTTCTTCCCGGCATTATTTTTAGCCAAAACGGGATGATAAAGGCAAAAAAAGTGAAAACTAAATTTTAGTCCCGATTTCCGTTCATACTCGACCCGGGAAAGAAAATTCCGAAAAAAATAGTAAAAAATGTCAAAAAATTATAAAACCTCTTCCCGGCATTATTTTTAGCCAAAACGTGATGATATAGGCCAAAAAAGTGAAATCAAAGTCTTAGTCCCGATTTCCGTTCACACTCGACCCGGGTGAGAAAATTCTGAAAAAAATAGTAAAAAAATTCAAAAAATTATAAAAACTCTTCCCGGCATTATTTATAGCCAAAACGGGATGATATAGGCCAAAAAAGTGTAAACTAAATTTTATTCCCGATTTCCGTTCATACTCGACCCGGGAAAGAAAATTCCGTAAAAAATAGTAAAAAATGTCAAAAAATTATAAAACATCTTCCTGGCATTATTTTTAGCCAAAACGGGATGATATAGGCCGAAAAAGTGAAATCAAAATTTTAGTCCCGATTTCCGTTCATACTTGACCCGGGCGAGAAAATTCCGAAAAAAATAGTAAAATGATTCAAAAAATTATAAAACCTCTTCCTAGCATTATTTTTAGCCAAAACGGGATGATATAGGCCAAAAAAGTGAAAACAAAATTTTAGTCCCAATTTCCGTTCATGCTCGACTCGGGAAAGAAAATTCCAAAAAAAATAGTAAAAAAATTCAAAAAATTATAAAACCTCTTCTCGGCATTATTTTTAGCCAAAACAGGATGATATAGGTGAAAAAAGTGAAATCAAAATTTTAGTCCCGAATTCCGTTCATACTCGACCCGGGCAAAAAAATTCCCAAAAAAATAGTAAAAAAATGTCAAAAAATTATAAAACCTCTTTGCGGCATTATTTTTAGCCAAAACGGGATGATATAGGCCGAAAAAGTGAAATCAAAATTTTTGGCCCGATTTCCGTTCATACTCGACCCGAGAAAGAAAATTCCGAGAAAAATAGTAAAAAAATTAAAAAAATTATAAAACCTCTTCCCGACATTATTTTTAGCCAAAACGGCATTATATAGGCAAAAAAAGTGAAAACAAAATTTTAGTCCCGATTTCCGTTCATACTCGACCCGAGAAAGAAAATTCCGAAAAAAATAGTAAAAAATGCCAAAAAATTATAAAACCTCTTCCCGGCATTATTTTTAGCCAAAACGGGATGATATAGGCTAAAAAAGTGAAATCAAAATTTTAGTCCCGATTTCCGTTCATACTTGACCCGGGTGAGAAAATTCGAAAAAATAGTAAAAAATTCAAAAAAAATATAAAAACCTCTTCCCGCATTATTTTTAGCCAATACAGGTGTATAGGTAAAAAAAAGTTGAAATCAAATTCTTAGTCCCGCCTTTACGTATACTCGACCGGGCGAGAAAATTCCGAAAAAAATAGTAAAAAAATTTCAAAAAATTATAAAACTTCTTCCCGGCATGATCTTCATTATCTTCTTCTTATTTTACTATTATATTTTTAGATTCCATGTTTCTTTATCCCTAATAATTTTTTTAATTCATTAATTTATTTACACATTTTATATTTTTTATTTCTCTTTTTTTTTTTATTAAAGTATTCTATTTTTTTTTTTTTTTTTTCTTTTAATATACAGTTTTGTTTTTTTTAATTTTTTCTATATTGTGTATATTATTACAAAAAGATACCATGAATAATAATGAAACAACAAAAAAAAAAACAAATAAACCATAACAAAACAAACAGATAAACAAAAAAAATTCACCACCACACACACATTATCCCTATTTTTTTACTATTTCGATATTGATTCGTTTTACTTGCTAAACGGCATGATATTAGGTCACAAAAAAGTGAAAACACACATTTTAGTCCGATTTCCGTTTCCAATGCTCGACTCGGGAAAGAAAATTTCCGAAAAAATAGTAAAAAAATTATAAAACCTCTTCCCGGCATTATTTTTAGCCAAAACGGGATGATATAGGTGAAAAAAGTGAAATCAAAATTTTAGATCCGAATTCCGTTCGTACTCGACTCTGGAAAGAAAATTCCGAAAAAAATAGTAAAAAAATTCAAAAAATTATAAAACTTCTTCCCGGCATTATTTTTAGCCAAAACGGGATGATATAGGCAAAAAAAGTGAAAACTAAATTTTAGTCCCGATTTCCGTTCATACTCGACCCGGGAAAGAAAATTCCGAAAAAAATAGTAAAAAATGTCAAAAAATTATAAAACCTCTTCCCGGCATTATTTTTAGCCAAAACGGGATGATATAGGCCAAAAAAGTGAAATCGAAGTCTTAGTCCCGATTTTCGTTCATACTCGACCCGGGTGAGAAAATTCTGAAAAAAATAGTAAAAAAATTCAAAAAATTATAAAACCTCTTCCCGGCATTATTTATAGCCAAAACGGGATGATATAGGCCAAAAAAGTGAAAACTAAATTTTAGTCCCGATTTCCGTTCATACTCGACCCGGGAAAGAAAATTCCGTAAAAAATAGTAAAAAATGTCAAAAAATTATAAAACCTCTTCCCGGCATTATTTCTAGCCAAAACGGGATGATATAGGCCGAAAAAGTAAAATGAAAATTTTAGTCCCGATTTCCGTTCATACTTGACCCGGGCGAGAAAATTCCGAAAAAAATAGTAAAAAAATTCAAAAAATTATAAAACCTCTTCCCGGCATTATTTTTAGCCAAAATGGGATGATATACGCCGAAAATGTGAAATCAAAATTTTAGTCCCGAATTACGTTCATACTCGACCCGGGCAAGAAAATTCCGAAAAAAATAGTAAAAAAATTATAAAACTTCTTCCCGGCATTATATATAGCCAAAACGGGATGATATAGGGCAAAAAAGTGAAAACAAAATTTTAGTCCCGATTTCCGTTCATGCTCGACTCGGGAAAGAAAATTCCGAAAAAAATAGTAAAAAAATTATAAAACTTCTTCCCGGCATTATATATAGCCAAAACGGGATGATATAGGGCAAAAAAGTGAAAACAAAATTTTAGTCCCGATTTCCGTTCATGCTCGACTCGGGAAAGAAATTTCCGAAAAAAATAGAAAAAAAATTCAAAAAATCATAAAACCTCTTCCCGGCATTATTTATAGCCAAAACTGGGATGATATAGGCCAAAAAGTGAAAACAAAAATTTTTAGTCCCGAATTCCGTTCATACCTCGATACCGGGCAAGAAAATTCCGAAAAAAATAGTAAAAACCAATTGTCAAAAAATTATAAAACCTCTTCCCGGCATTATTTTTAGCCAAAACGGGATGATATAGGCCGAAAAAGTGAAATCAAAATTTTAGTCCCGATTTCCGTTCATATTTGACCCGGGCGAGAAAATTCCGAAAAAAATAGTAAAAAAATTCAAAAAATTATAAAACCTCTTCCCGGCATTATTTTTAGCCAAAACGGGATGATATACGCCGAAAAAGTGAAATCAAAATTTTAGTCCCGAATTACGTTCATACTCGACCCGGGCAAGAAAATTCCGAAAAAAATAGTAAAAAAATTATAAAACTTCTTCTCGGCATTATATATAGCCAAAACGGGATGATATAGGGCAAAAAAGTGAAAACAAAATTTTAGTCCCGATTTCCGTTCATGCTCGACTCGGGAAAGAAAATTCTGAAAAAAATAATAAAAAAATTCAAAAAATCATAAAACCTCTTCCCGGCATTATTTATATCCAAAACGGGATGATATAGGCCAAAAAAGTGAAAACAAAATTTTAGTCCCGATTTCTGTTCAAGCTCGACTCGGGAAAGAAAATTCCGAAAAAAATAGAAAAAAAATTCAAAAAATCATAAAACCTCTTCCCGGCATTATTTTTAGCCAAAACGGGATGATATAGGCCAAAAAAGTGAAAACAAAATTTTAGTCCCGATTTCCGTTCAAGCTCGACTTGGGAAAGAAAATTCCGAAAAAAATAGAAAAAAAATTCAAAAAATCATAAAACCTCTTCCCGGCATTATTTTTATGATATAGGCCCAAAATTTTAGTCCCCGTTCATACTCGACCCGGGCAAGAAAATTCGAAAAAAATAGTAAAAAAATGTCAAAAAATTATAAAACCTCTTCCCGGCATTATTTTTAGCCAAAACGGGATGATATAGGCCGAAAAAGTGAAATCAAAATTTTAGTCCCGATTTCCGTTCATACTTGACCCGGGCGAGAAAATTCCGAAAAAAATAGTAAAAAAATTCAAAAAATTATAAAACCTCTTCCCGGCATTATTTTTAGCCAAAATGGGATGATATACGCCGAAAAAGTGAAATCAAAATTTTAGTCCCGAATTACGTTCATACTCGACCCGGGCAAGAAAATTCCGAAAAAAATAGTAAAAAAATTATAAAACTTCTTCCCGGCATTATATATAGCCAAAACGGGATGATATAGGGCAAAAAAGTGAAAACAAAATTTTAGTCCCGATTTTCTGTTCAAGCTCGACTCGGGAAAGAAAATTCCGAAAAAAATAGAAAAAAAATTCAAAAAATCATAAAACCTCTTCCCGGCATTATTTTTAGCCAAAACGGGATGATATAGGCCAAAAAAGTGAAAACAAAATTTTAGTCCCGAATTCCGTTCATACTCGATCCGGGCAAGAAAATTCCGAAAAAAATAGTAAAAAATGTCAAAAAATTATAAAACCTCTTCGCGGCATTATTTTTAGCCAAAACGGGATGATATAGGCCGAAAAAGTGAAATCAAAATTTTTGGCCCGATTTCCGTTCATACTCGACCCGAGAAAGAAAATTCCGAGAAAAATAGTAAAAAAATTCAAAAAATTATAAAACCTCTTCCCGGCATTATTTTTATCCAAAACGGGATGATATAGGTGAAAAAAGTGAAATCAAAATCTTAGTCAGGATTTCCGTTCATACTCGACCCGGGCGAGAAAATTCCGAAAAAAATAGTAAAAAAATTCAAAAAATTATAAAACTTCTTCCCGGCATTATTTATTGCTAAAACGGGATGATATAGGCCAAAAAAGTGAAAACAAAATTTTAGTCCCGATTTCCGTTCTTGCTCGACTCGGGAAAGAAAATTCCAAAAAAAATAATAAAAAAATTCAAAAAATTATAAAACTTTTTCCCGGCATTATTTTTAGACAAAACAGGATGATATAGGTGAAAAAAGTGAAATCAAAATTTTAGTCCCGAATTCCGTTCGTACTCGACGCTGGAAAGAAAATTCCGAAAAAAATAGTAAAAAAATTCAAAAAATTATAAAACTTCTTCCCGGCATTATTTTTAGCCAAAACGGGATGATATAGGCAAAAAAAGTGAAAACTAAATTTTAGTCCCGATTTCCGTTCATACTCGACCCGGGAAAGAAAATTCCGAAAAAAATAGTAAAAAATGTCAAAAAATTATAAAACCTCTTCCCGGCATTATTTTTAGCCAAAACTGGATGATATAGGCCAAAACAGTGAAATCAAAGTCTTAGTCCCGATTTTCGTTCATACTCGACCCGGATGAGAAAATTCTGAAAAAAATAGTAAAAAAATTCAAAAAATTATAAAACTTCTTCCCGGCATTATTTATAGCCAAAACGGGACGATATAGGCCAAAAAAGTGAAAACTAAATTTTAGTCCCGATTTCCGTTCATAGTCGACTCGGGAAAGAAAATTCTGAAAAAAATAGTAAAAAAATTCAAAAAATTATAAAACCTCTTCCCGGCATTATTTATAGCCAAAACGGGACGATATAGGCCAAAAAAGTGAAAACTAAATTTTAGTCCCGATTTCCGTTCATACTCGACCCGGGAAAGAAAATTCCGTAAAAAATAGTAAAAAATGTCAAAAAATTATAAAACCTCTTCCCGGCATTATTTTTAGCCAAAACGGGATGATATACGCCGAAAAAGTGAAATCAAAATTTTAGTCCCGATTTCCGTTCATACTTGACCCGGGCGAGAAAATTGCGAAAAAAATAGTAAAAAAATTCAAAAAATTATAAAACCTCTTCCTGGCATTATTTTTAGCCAAAACGGGATGATATACGCCGAAAAAGTGAAATCAAAATTTTAGTCTCGAATTACGTTCATACTCGACCCGGGCAAGAAAATTCCGAAAAAAATAGTAAAAAAATTATAAAACTTCTTCCCGGCATTATATATAGCCAAAACGGGATGATATAGGGCAAAAAAGTGAAAACAAAATTTTAGTCCCGATTTCCGTTCATGCTCGACTCGGGAAAGAAAATTCCGAAAAAAATAGTAAAAAAATGTCAAAAAATTATAAAACCTCTTTGCGGCATTATTTTTATCCAAAACGGGATGATATAGGCCGAAAAAGTGAAATCAAAATTTTTGGCCCGATTTCCGTTCATACTCGACCCGAGAAAGAAAATTCCGAGAAAAATAGTAAAAAAATTCAAAAAATTATAAAACCTCTTCCCGACATTATTTTTAGCCAAAACGGGATTATATAGGCAAAAAAAGTGAAAACAAAATTTTAGTCCCGATTTCCGTTCATACTCGACCCGAGAAAGAAAATGCCGAAAAAAATAGTAAAAAATGCCAAAAAATTATAAAACTTCTTCCCGGCATTATTTTTAGCCAAAACGGGATGATATAGGCCAAAAAAGTGAAATCAAAATTTTAGTCCCGATTTCCGTTCATACTTGACCCGGGTGAGAAAATTCCCAAAAAAATAGTAAACAAATTCAAAAAATTATAAAACCTCTTCCCGGCATTATTTTTAGCCAAAACGGGATGATATAGGCCGAAAAAGTGAAATCAAAATTTTAGTCCCGAATTACGTTCATACTCGACCCGGGCAAGAAAATTCCGAAAAAAATAGTAAAAAAATTCAAAAAATTATAAAACTTCTTCCCGGCATTATTTATAGCCAAAACGGGATGATATAGGCCAAAAAAGTGAAAACAAAATTTTAGTCCCAATTTCCGTTCATGCTCGACTCGGAAAAGAAAATTCCAAAAAAAATAGTAAAAAAATTCAAAAAATTATAAAACCTCTTCTCGGCATTATTTTTAGCCAATACAGGATGATATAGGTGAAAAAAGTGAAATCAAAATCTTAGTCCCGATTTCCGTTCATACTCGACCCGGGCGAGAAAATTCCGAAAAAAATAGTAAAAAATCAAAAAATTATAAAACCTCTTCCCGGCATTATTTTTAGCCAAAACGGGATGATATAGGCCGAAAAAGTGAAATCAAAATTTTAGTCCCGATTTCCGTTCATACTTGACCCGGGCGAGAAAATTCCGAAAAAAATAGTAAAAAAATTCAAAAAATTATAAAACCTCTTCCCGGCATTATTTTTAGCCAAAACGGGATGATATACGCCGAAAAAGTGAAATCAAAATTTTAGTCCCGAATTACGTTCATACTCGACCCGGGCAAGAAAATTCCGAAAAAAATAGTAAAAAAATTATAAAACTTCTTCTCGGCATTATATATAGCCAAAACGGGATGATATAGGGCAAAAAAGTGAAAACAAAATTTTAGTCCCGATTTCCGTTCATGCTCGACTCGGGAAAGAAAATTCTGAAAAAAATAATAAAAAAATTCAAAAAATCATAAAACCTCTTCCCGGCATTATTTATAGCCAAAACGGGATGATAT
This sequence comes from Quercus lobata, assembly GCF_001633185.2. Classification (NCBI taxonomy): domain Eukaryota; kingdom Viridiplantae; phylum Streptophyta; class Magnoliopsida; order Fagales; family Fagaceae; genus Quercus; species Quercus lobata. The sequence continues at coordinate 692 of NW_022155193.1, read as the reverse complement.
AGGCCAAAAAAGTGAAAACAAAATTTTAGTCCCGATTTCTGTTCAAGCTCGACTCGGGAAAGAAAATTCCGAAAAAAATAGAAAAAAAATTCAAAAAATCATAAAACCTCTTCCCGGCATTATTTTTAGCCAAAACGGGATGATATAGGCCAAAAAAGTGAAAACAAAATTTTAGTCCCGATTTCCGTTCAAGCTCGACTCGGGAAAGAAAATTCCGAAAAAAATAGAGAAAAAATTCAAAAAATCATAAAACCTCTTCCCGGCATTATTTTTAGCCAAAACGGGATGATATAGGCCAAAAAAGTGAAAACAAAATTTTAGTCCCGAATTCCGTTCATACTCGATTCGGGCAAGAAAATTCCGAAAAAAATAGTAAAAAATGTCAAAAAATTATAAAACCTCTTCGCGGCATTATTTTTAGCCAATACAGGATGATATAGGTGAAAAAAGTGAAATCAAAATCTTAGTCCCGATTTCCGTTCATACTCGACTCGGGCGAGAAAATTCCGAAAAAAATAGTAAAAAATGCCAAAAAATTATAAAACCTCTTCCCGGCATTATTTTTAGCCAAAACGGGATGATATAGGCCGAAAAAGTGAAATCAAAATTTTAGTCCCGATTTCCGTTCATACTTGACCCGGGCGAGAAAATTCCGAAAAAAATAGTAAAAAAATTCAAAAAATTATAAAACC
>NW_022155192.1:0-15741 GCF_001633185.2 Quercus lobata | reverse complement strand
CGAGCTAAAACGGGATGAGATAGGTCGAAAAAGAGAAAACAAAATTTTAATCTCGAATTCCGTTCGTACTCGACGGGCAAGAAAATTCCAAAAAAAATAGTAAAAGAATTCAAAAATTTATAAAACCTCTTCCCGGTAATATTTTTAGCCAAAACTGGATGAGATAGGCCGAAAAAGTGAAAACAAAATTTTAGTCCCGAATTCTGTTCACACTCGACCCCCGTAAGAAAATTCCGAAAAAAAGTAGTAAAAAAATTCAAAAAATTATTAAACCTCTTCTCGGCATTATTTTTAGCCAAAACGGGATGAGATAGGCCAAAAAAGTGAAAACAAAATTTTAGTCCCGAATTCAGTTCATACTCGACCCGAGCGAGAAAATTCCGAAAAAAATAGGAAAAAAATTCAAAAAATTATTAAACCTCTTCCCGGCATTATTTTTAGCCAAAACGGGATGAGATAGGCCAAAAAAGAGAAAACGAAATTTTAGTCCCGAATTCCGTTCATACATGACACGGGCAAGAAAATTCCAAAAAAAATAGTAAAAAAATTCAAAAAATTATTAAACCTCTTCCCGGCGTTATTTTTAGCCGAAACAGGATGAGATAGGCCGAAAAAGTGAAAACAAAATTTTAGTCCCGAATTCCGTTTGTACTCGACCCCAGGCGAGAAAATTCCGAAAAAAATAGTAAAAAAATTCAAAAAATTATAAAACCACTTCCCGGCAATATTTTTGGCCAAAACGGGATGAGATTGGCCGAAAAAGAGAAAACAAAATTTTAGTCCCGAATTCCGTTCATACTCTACTCGGGCAAGAAGATTCCGAAAAAAATAGTAAAATAATTCAAAAAATTATAAAACCGCTTCTCGGCATTATTTCGAGCTGAAACGGGATGAGATAGGTCGAAAAAGAGAAAACGAAATTTTAATCCCGAATTCCGTTCGTACTCGACCCGGGCAAGAAAATTCCGAAAAAAATGGTAAAAGAATTCAAAAATTTATAAAACCTCTTCCCGGTAATATGTTTAGCCAAAACTGGATGAGATAGGCCGAAAAAGAGAAAACAAAATTTTAGTCCTGAATTCCGTTCACACTCGACCCGGACAAGAAAATTCCGAAAAAAAGTAGTAAAAAAATTCAAAAAATTATTAAACCTCTTCTCGGAATTATTTTTAGCCAAAACGGGATGAGATAGGCCAAAAAAGTGAAAACAAAATTTTAGTCCCGAATTCCGTTCATACCCGACCCGGGCGAGAAAATTCCGAAAAAAATAGTAAAAAAATTCAAAAAATTAGAAAACTTCTTCCCGGCATTATTTTTAGCCAAAATGGGATGATATAGACCGAAAAAGTGAAAACAAAGTTTTAGTCCCGAATTCCGTTCATACTCGACCCGGGCAATAAAATTCCGAAAAAAATAGTAAATAAATTCAGAAAATTATAAAACCAATTCCCGGCAATATTTTCAGCCAAAATGGGACGAGATAGTCCGAAAAAGAGAAAACAATATTTTAGTCCCGAATTCCGTTCACACTTTACCCGGTCTAGAGAATTCCGAAAAATATAGTAAAAAAATTCAAAAAATTATTAAACCTCTTCCCGGCATTATTTTTAGCCAAAACAGGATGAGATAGGCCAAAAAAGTAAAAAAAAAATTTTCTTCCCGAATTCCGTTCATACCCGACACGGGCGAGAAAATTCAGAAAAAAATAGTAAGAAAATTCAAAAAATTAGAAAACTTCTTCCCGGCATTATTTTTAGCCAAAATGGGATGATATAGGCCGAAAAAGTGAAAACAAAATTTTAGTCCCAAATTCCGTTCATACTCGACCCGGGCAAGAAAATTCCAAAAAAAATAGTAAATAAATTCAGAAAATTATAAAACCTATTCCCGGCAATATTTTCAGCCAAAATGGGACGAGATAGGCCGAAAAAGAGAAAACAAAATTTCAGTCCGGAATTCCGTTCATACTCGACCCAGGCAAGAAAATTCCGAAAAAAATAGTAAAAAAATTCAAAAAATTATAAAACCTCTTCCCGGCTTTATTTTTTGCCAAAACGGGATGAGATCGGCCGAAAAAGAGAAAACAAAATTTTAGTCCCGAATTCCATTCATACTCGACCCGGGAAAGAAAATTCCGAAAAAAATAGTAAAAGAATTCAAAAATTTATAAAACCTCTTTCCCGCTAATATTTTTAGCCAAACTTGGTGAGATAGGCTGTAAAATGGAGGAAAACAAATTTTTAGTCTCGAATCCGTTCACACTCGACCCGGGCAAGAAAATTCCGAAAAAAAGTAGTGAAAAAGTACAAAAAATTATTAAACCTCTTCCCAGCATTATTTATAACCAAAACGGGAATAGATAGGCTAAAAAAGTGAAAACAAAATTTTAGTCCCGAATTCCGTTCATAGCCGACCCGGGCGAGAAAATTCCGAAAAAAAGAGTAAAAAAATTCAAAAAATTAGAAAACATCTTCTCGGCATTATTTCTAGCAAAAACGGGATGAGATAGGCCGAAAAAGTGAAAACAAAATTTTAGTCCCGAATTCCGTTCATACTTGACCCAGGCAAGAAAATTCCGAAAAAAATAGTAAATAAATTCAAAAAATTATAAAACCTTTCCCGGTAATATTTTTAGCCAAAACTGGATGAAATAGGCCGAAAAAGAGAAAACAATATTTTAGTCCCGAATTCCGTTCACACTCGACCCGGGCAAGAAAATTCCGAAAAAAATAGTAAATAAATTCAAAAAATTATAAAACCTTTTCCCGGCAACATTTTCAGGAAAAATGGGACGAGATAGGCCGAAAAAGAGAAAACAATATTTTAGTCCCGAATTCCGTTCACACTCGACCCGGGCAAGAGAATTCCGAAAAATATAGTAAAAAAATTCAAAAAATTATTAAACCTCTTCCCGGCCTTATTTTTAGCCAAACGGGATGAGATAGGCCAAAAAAGTGAAAAAAAAATTTTCTTCCCTAATTCCGTTCTACCCGACACGGGCGGAGAAAAATTCCGAAAAAAATAGTTAAAAAAATTCAAAAAAATAAGAAAATTTCATCCCGCAATTATTTTTTAGCCAAAATGGGGATGATATAGGCCGAAAAAGTGAAAACAAAATTTTAGTTCCCAAATTCCGTTCATACTCTACCGGGGCCAAGAAAATTCCGAAAAAAAAATAGTAAATAAAATCAGAAAATTATAAAACCTATTCCCGAGAATATTTTCAGCCAAAATGGGACGAGATAGGCCGAAAAAGAGAAAACAAAATTTCAGTCCGGAATTCCGTTCATACTCGACCCAGGCAAGAAAATTCCGAAAAAAGTAGTAAAAAAATTCAAAAAATTATAAAACCTCTTCCCGGATTTATTTTTTGCCAAAACGGGATGAGATAGGCCGAAAAAGAGAAAACAAAATTTTAGTCCCGAATTCCATTCATACTCGACCCGGGAAAGAAAATTCCGAAAAAAATAGTAAAAGAATTCAAAAATTTATAAAACCTCTTCCCGCTAATATTTTTAGCCAAAACTGGATGAGATAGGCCGTAAATGAGAAAACAAAATTTTAGTCCCGAATTCCGTTCACACTCGACCCGGGCAAGAAAATTCCGAAAAAAAGTAGTGAAAAAGTACAAAAAATTATTAAACCCCTTCCCAGCATTATTTATAACCAAAACGGGAAGAGATAGGCTAAAAAAGTGAAAACAAAATTTTAGTCCCGAATTCCGTTCATAGCCGACCCGGGCGAGAAAATTCCGAAAAAAACAGTAAAAAAATTCAAAAAATTAGAAAACATCTTCTCGGCATTATTTCTAGCAAAAACGGGATGAGATAGGCCGAAAAAGTGAAAACAAAATTTTAATCCCGAATTCCGTTCATACTTGACCCAGGCAAGAAAATTCCGAAAAAAATAGTAAATAAATTCAAAAAATTAGAAAACTTCTTCCCGGCATTATTTTTAGCCAAAATGGGATGATATAGACCGAAAAAGTGAAAACAAAGTTTTAGTCCCGAATTCCGTTCATACTCGACCCGGGCAATAAAATTCCGAAAAAAATAGTAAATAAATTCAGAAAATTATAAAACCAATTCCCGGAAATATTTTCAGCCAAAATGGGACGAGATAGTCCGAAAAAGAGAAAACAATATTGTAGTCCCGAATTCCGTTCACACTTTACCCGGTCTAGAGAATTCCGAAAAATATAGTAAAAAAATTCAAAAAATTATTAAACCTCTTCCCGGCATTATTTTTAGCCAAAACAGGATGAGATAGGCCAAAAAAGTGAAAAAAAAATTTTCTTCCCGAATTCCGTTCATACCCGACACGGGCGAGAAAATTCAGAAAAAAATAGTAAGAAAATTCAAAAAATTAGAAAACTTCTTCCCGGCATTATTTTTAGCCAAAATGGGATGATATAGGCCGAAAAAGTGAAAACAAAATTTTAGTCCCAAATTCCGTTCATACTCGACCCGGGCAAGAAAATTCCAAAAAAAATAGTAAATAAATTCAGAAAATTATAAAACCTATTCCCGGCAATATTTTCAGCCAAAATGGGACGAGATAGGCCGAAAAAGAGAAAACAAAATTTCAGTCCGGAATTCCGTTCATACTCGACCCAGGCAAGAAAATTCCGAAAAAAATAGTAAAAAAATTCAAAAAATTATAAAACCTCTTCCCGGCTTTATTTTTTGCCAAAACGGGATGAGATCGGCCGAAAAAGAGAAAACAAAATTTTAGTCCCGAATTCCATTCATACTCGACCCGGGAAAGAAAATTCCGAAAAAAATAGTAAAAGAATTCAAAAATTTATAAAACCTCTTCCCGCTAATATTTTTAGCCAAAACTGGATGAGATAAGCTGTAAATGAGAAAACAAAATTTTAGTCTCGAATTCCGTTCACACTCGACCCGGGCAAGAAAATTCCGAAAAAAAGTAGTGAAAAAGTACAAAAAATTATTAAACCTCTTCCCAGCATTATTTATAACCAAAACGGGAATAGATAGGCTAAAAAAGTGAAAACAAAATTTTAGTCCCGAATTCCGTTCATAGCCGACCCGGGCGAGAAAATTCCGAAAAAAAGAGTAAAAAAATTCAAAAAATTAGAAAACATCTTCTCGGCATTATTTCTAGCAAAAACGGGATGAGATAGGCCGAAAAAGTGAAAACAAAATTTTAGTCCCGAATTCCGTTCATACTTGACCCAGGCAAGAAAATTCCGAAAAAAATTTAGTAAATAAATTCAAAAAATTATAAAAACCTTTCCCGGGTAATATTGTAGCCAAAACTGGATGAGGATGACCGAAAAAGAGAAAACAATATTTAGTCCGGAATGCCGTTCACACTCGACCCGGGCAAAGAAAATTCCGAAAAAAATAGTAAATTAAATGTCAGAAAAATTATAAAACCTTTCCCGGCAACATTTCAGGAAAAAATGGGCACGAGATAGGCCGCAAAAAGAGTAAACAATATTAGTCCCAATTCCCGTTCACACTCGACCCGGGCAGAGAATCCGAAATATAGTAAAAAAATTCAAAAAATTATTAAACCTCTTCCCGACATTATTTTAAGCCAAAACAGGATGAATAGGCCAAAAAAAGTGAAAAAAAAAATTTTCTTCCCCGAATTCCGTTCATACCCACACTGGCGAGAAAAATTTCCCCGAAAAAAATAGTAAAAAAAATTCAAAAAATAGAAAAATTTTTTCCCTTCAATTTTCCCCGGCATGATTTTTAGCCAAAATTTGGGATGATATAGGCCGAAAAAGTGAAAACAAATTTTAGTCCCAAATTCGTTCATACTCGCCCGGGCAAGAAAATTCCGAAAAAAATAGTAAATAAATTCAGAAAATTATAAAACCTATTCCCGGCAATATTTTCAGCCAAAATGGGACGAGATAGGCCGAAAAAGAAAAAACAAAATTTCAGTCCGGAATTCCGTTCATACTCGACCCAGGCAAGAAAATTCCGAAAAAAATAGTAAAAAAATTCAAAAAATTATAAAACCTCTTCCCGGCTTTATTTTTTGCCAAAACGGGATGAGATAGGCCGAAAAAGAGAAAACAAAATTTTAGTCCCGAATTCCATTCATACTCGACCCGGGAAAGAAAATTCCGAAAAAAATAGTAAAAGAATTCAAAAATTTATAAAACCTCTTCCCGCTAATATTTTTAGCCAAAACTGGATGAGATAGGCCGTAAATGAGAAAACAAAATTTTAGTCCCGAATTCCGTTCACACTCGACCCGGGCAAGAAAATTCCGAAAAAAAGTAGTGAAAAAGTACAAAAAATTATTAAACCCCTTCCCAGCATTATTTATAACCAAAACGGGAAGAGATAGGCTAAAAAAGTGAAAACAAAATTTTAGTCCCGAATTCCGTTCATAGCCAACCCGGGCGAGAAAATTCCGAAAAAAACAGTAAAAAAATTCAAAAAATTAGAAAACATCTTCTCGGCATTATTTCTAGCAAAAACGGGATGAGATAGGCCGAAAAAGTGAAAACAAAATTTTAGTCCCGAATTCCGTTCATACTTGACCCAGGCAAGAAAATTCCGAAAAAAATAGTAAATAAATTCAAAAAATTATAAAACCTTTCCCGGTAATATTTTTAGCCAAAACTGGATGAGATAGGCTGAAAAAGAGAAAACAATATTTTAGTCCCGAATTCCGTTCACACTCGACCCGGGCAAGAAAATTCCGAAAAAAATAGTAAATAAATTCAGAAAATTATAAAACCTTTTCCCGGCAACATTTTCAGGAAAAATGGGACGAGATAGGCCGAAAAAGAGAAAACAATATTTTAGTCCCGAATTCCGTTCACACTCGACCCGGGCAAGAGAATTCCGAAAAATATAGTAAAAAAATTCAAAAAATTATTAAACCTCTTCCCGGCATTATTTTTAGCCAAAACGGGATGAGATAGGCCAAAAAAGTGAAAAAAAAATTTTAGTCCCGAATTCCGTTCATACCCGACCCGGGCGAGAAAATTCCGAAAAAAATAGTAAAAAAATTCTAAAAATTAGAAAACTTCTTCCCGGCATTATTTCTAGCCAAATCGGTATAATATAGGCCGAAAAAGTGAAAACAAAATTTTAGTCCCGAATTCCGTTCATACTTGACCCGGGCAAGAAAATTCCGAAAAAAATAGTTAATAAATTCAAAAAATTATAAAACCTCTTCCCGGCAATATTTTCAATCAAAACAGGACGAGATAGGCCGAAAAAGAGAAAACAAAATTTTAGTCCCGAATTCTGTGCATTCTCGACCCGGGCAAGAAAATTCCGAAAAAAATAGTAAAAAAATTCAAAAAATTATAAAACCTCTTCCCGGCTTTATTTTTAGCCAAAACGGGATGAGATAGGCCGAAAAAGAGAAAACAAAATTTCAGTCCCGAATTCCGTTCATACTCGACCCGGGCAAGAAAATTCCGAAAAAAATAGTAAAAAAATTCAAAAAATTATAAAACCACTTCCCAGCAATATTTTTGGCCAAAACGGGATGAGATTGGCCGATAAAGAGAAAACAAAATTTTAGTCCCGAATTCTATTCATACTCGACCCGGGAAAGAAAATTCCGAAAAAAATAGTAAAATAATTCGAAAAATTATAAAACCTATTCCCGGCATTATTTCGAGCTAAAACGGGATGAGATAGGTCGAAAAAGAGAAAACAAAATTTTAATCTCGAATTCCGTTCGTACTCGACGGGCAAGAAAATTCCAAAAAAAATAGTAAAAGAATTCAAAAATTTATAAAACCTCTTCCCGGTAATATTTTTAGCCAAAACTGGATGAGATAGGCCGAAAAAGAGAAAACAAAATTTTAGTCCCGAATTCTGTTCACACTCGACCCCCGTAAGAAAATTCCGAAAAAAAGTAGTAAAAAAATTCAAAAAATTATTAAACCTCTTCTCGGCATTATTTTTAGCCAAAACGGGATGAGATAGGCCAAAAAAGTGAAAACAAAATTTTAGTCCCGAATTCAGTTCATACTCGACCCGAGCGAGAAAATTCCGAAAAAAATAGGAAAAAAATTCAAAAAATTATTAAACCTCTTCCCGGCATTATTTTTAGCCAAAACGGGATGAGATAGGCCAAAAAAGAGAAAACGAAATTTTAGTCCCGAATTCCGTTCATACATGACACGGGCAAGAAAATTCCAAAAAAAATAGTAAAAAAATTCAAAAAATTATTAAACCTCTTCCCGGCGTTATTTTTAGCCGAAACAGGATGAGATAGGCCGAAAAAGTGAAAACAAAATTTTAGTCCCGAATTCCGTTTGTACTCGACCCCAGGCGAGAAAATTCCGAAAAAAATAGTAAAAAAATTCAAAAAATTATAAAACCACTTCCCGGCAATATTTTTGGCCAAAACGGGATGAGATTGGCCGAAAAAGAGAAAACAAAATTTTAGTCCCGAATTCCGTTCATACTCTACTCGGGCAAGAAGATTCCGAAAAAAATAGTAAAATAATTCAAAAAATTATAAAACCGCTTCTCGGCATTATTTCGAGCTGAAACGGGATGAGATAGGTCGAAAAAGAGAAAACGAAATTTTAATCCCGAATTCCGTTCGTACTCGACCCGGGCAAGAAAATTCCGAAAAAAATGGTAAAAGAATTCAAAAATTTATAAAACCTCTTCCCGGTAATATGTTTAGCCAAAACTGGATGAGATAGGCCGAAAAAGAGAAAACAAAATTTTAGTCCTGAATTCCGTTCACACTCGACCCGGACAAGAAAATTCCGAAAAAAAGTAGTAAAAAAATTCAAAAAATTATTAAACCTCTTCTCGGAATTATTTTTAGCCAAAACGGGATGAGATAGGCCAAAAAAGTGAAAACAAAATTTTAGTCCCGAATTCCGTTCATACCCGACCCGGGCGAGAAAATTCCGAAAAAAATAGTAAAAAAATTCAAAAAATTAGAAAACTTCTTCCCGGCATTATTTTTAGCCAAAATGGGATGATATAGACCGAAAAAGTGAAAACAAAGTTTTAGTCCCGAATTCCGTTCATACTCGACCCGGGCAATAAAATTCCGAAAAAAATAGTAAATAAATTCAGAAAATTATAAAACCAATTCCCGGCAATATTTTCAGCCAAAATGGGACGAGATAGTCCGAAAAAGAGAAAACAATATTTTAGTCCCGAATTCCGTTCACACTTTACCCGGTCTAGAGAATTCCGAAAAATATAGTAAAAAAATTCAAAAAATTATTAAACCTCTTCCCGGCATTATTTTTAGCCAAAACAGGATGAGATAGGCCAAAAAAGTAAAAAAAAAATTTTCTTCCCGAATTCCGTTCATACCCGACACGGGCGAGAAAATTCAGAAAAAAATAGTAAGAAAATTCAAAAAATTAGAAAACTTCTTCCCGGCATTATTTTTAGCCAAAATGGGATGATATAGGCCGAAAAAGTGAAAACAAAATTTTAGTCCCAAATTCCGTTCATACTCGACCCGGGCAAGAAAATTCCAAAAAAAATAGTAAATAAATTCAGAAAATTATAAAACCTATTCCCGGCAATATTTTCAGCCAAAATGGGACGAGATAGGCCGAAAAAGAGAAAACAAAATTTCAGTCCGGAATTCCGTTCATACTCGACCCAGGCAAGAAAATTCCGAAAAAAATAGTAAAAAAATTCAAAAAATTATAAAACCTCTTCCCGGCTTTATTTTTTGCCAAAACGGGATGAGATCGGCCGAAAAAGAGAAAACAAAATTTTAGTCCCGAATTCCATTCATACTCGACCCGGGAAAGAAAATTCCGAAAAAAATAGTAAAAGAATTCAAAAATTTATAAAACCTCTTCCCGCTAATATTTTTAGCCAAAACTGGATGAGATAGGCTGTAAATGAGAAAACAAAATTTTAGTCTCGAATTCCGTTCACACTCGACCCGGGCAAGAAAATTCCGAAAAAAAGTAGTGAAAAAGTACAAAAAATTATTAAACCTCTTCCCAGCATTATTTATAACCAAAACGGGAATAGATAGGCTAAAAAAGTGAAAAAAAAATTTTAGTCCCGAATTCCGTTATAATTAGTCCGACACCGGTGGCGAGAAATTCCAAAAGAAAAGAGTAAAAAAATTCAAAAAATCTAGAAACTCTTCTCGCATCTATTTCTAGCAAAACGGGTAAAGATAGGCGAAAAAGTTGAAAAACAAATTTTAGTCCGGAATCCGTTCATACTCTGAACCCAGGCAAAGAAAATTCCAGGAAAAAAATAGTAAATAAATCTCAAAATTAAACCTTTCCCGGGTAATATTTATTTAGCCAAAAACGGATGAGATTGACCGAAAAAGGAGAAAACAATATTTTAGTCCGGAATTCCGTTCACACTCGACCCGGGCAAGAAAATTCCGAAAAAAATAGTAAAATAAATCAGAAAATTATCAAACCTATTTCCCGGCAACAATTTCAAGGAAAAATGGGCGGATAGGCGGAAAAAGAGAAAACAATTTATTTAGTCCCAATTCCGTTCACGCTCGACCCGGGGCAAGAAGATTCGAAAAATATAGTAAAAAAAAATTCAAAAATTACTTACTCTTCCCGACATTATTTTTAGCCAAACAGGATAAGACTAGGCCGAAAAAGAGAAAACAAAATTTCAGTCCGGAATTCCGTTCATACTCGACTCAGGCAAGAAAATTCCGAAAAAAATAGTAAAAAAATTCAAAAAATTAGAAAACTTCTTCCCGGCATTATTTTTAGCCAAAATGGGATGATATAGGCCGAAAAAGTGAAAACAAAATTTTAGTCCCAAATTCCGTTCATACTCGACCCGGGTAAGAAAATTCCGAAAAAAATAGTAAATAAATTCAGAAAATTATAAAACCTATTCCCGGCAATATTTTCAGCCAAAATGGGACGAGATAGGCCGAAAAAGAGAAAACAAAATTTCAGTCCGGAATTCCGTTCATACTAGACCCGGGCAAGAAAATTTCGAAAAAAATAGTAAAAAAATTCAAAAAATTATAAAACCTCTTCCCGGCTTTATTTTCTGCCAAAACGGGATGAGATAGGCCGAAAAGAGAAAACAAAATTTTAGTCCCGAATTCCATTCATACTCGACCCCGGAAAGAAAATTCCGAAAAAAATAGTAAAAGAATTCAAAAATTTATAAAACCTCTTCCCGCTAATATTTTTAGCCAAAACTGGATGAGATAGGCTGTAAATGAGAAAACAAAATTTTAGTCCCGAATTCCGTTCACACTCTACCCTGGCAAGAAAATTCCGAAAAAAAGTAGTGAAAAAGTACAAAAAATTATTAAACCTCTTCCCAGCATTATTTATAACCAAAACGGGAAGAGATAGGCTAAAAAAGTGAAAACAAAATTTTAGTCCCGAATTCCGTTCATAGCCGACCCGGGCGAGAAAATTCCGAAAAAAACAGTAAACAAATTCAAAAAATTAGAAAACATCTTCTCGGCATTATTTCTAGCAAAAACGGGATGAGATAGGCCGAAAAAGTGAAAACAAAATTTTAATCCCGAATTCCGTTCATACTTGACCCAGGCAAGAAAATTCCGAAAAAAATAGTAAATAAATTCAAAAAATTAGAAAACTTCTTCCCGGCATTATTTTTAGCCAAAATGGGATGATATAGACCGAAAAAGTGAAAACAAAGTTTTAGTCCCGAATTCCGTTCATACTCGACCCGGGCAATAAAATTCCGAAAAAAATAGTAAATAAATTCAGAAAATTATAAAACCAATTCCCGGCAATATTTTCAGCCAAAATGGGACGAGATAGGCCGAAAAAGAGAAAACAATATTTTAGTCCCGAATTCCGTTCACACTTTACCCGGTCTAGAGAATTCCGAAAAATATAGTAAAAAATTCAAAAAATTATTAAACCTCTTCCCGGCATTATTTTTAGCCAAAACAGGATGAGATAGGCCAAAAAAGTGAAAAAAAAATTTTCTTCCCGAATTCCGTTCATACCCGACACGGGCGAGAAAATTCCGAAAAAAATATTAAAAAAATTCAAAAAATTAGAAAACTTCTTCCCGGCATTATTTTTAGCCAAAATGGGATGATATAGGCCGAAAAAGTGAAAACAAAATTTTAGTCCCAAATTCCGTTCATACTCGACCCGGGCAAGAAAATTCCGAAAAAAATAGTAAATAAATTCAGAAAATTATAAAACCTATTCCCGGCAATATTTTCAGCCAAAATGGGACGAGATAGGCCGAAAAAGAGAAAACAAAATTTCAGTCCGGAATTCCGTTCATACTCGACCCAGGCAAGAAAATTCCGAAAAAAATAGTAAAAAAATTCAAAAAATTATAAAACCTCTTCCCGGCTTTATTTTTTGCCAAAACGGGATGAGATCGGCCGAAAAAGAGAAAACAAAATTTTAGTCCCGAATTCCATTCATACTCGACCCGGGAAAGAAAATTCCGAAAAAAATAGTAAAAGAATTCAAAAATTTATAAAACCTCTTCCCGCTAATATTTTTAGCCAAAACTGGATGAGATAAGCTGTAAATGAGAAAACAAAATTTTAGTCTCGAATTCCGTTCACACTCGACCCGGGCAAGAAAATTCCGAAAAAAAGTAGTGAAAAAGTACAAAAAATTATTAAACCTCTTCCCAGCATTATTTATAACCAAAACGGGAATAGATAGGCTAAAAAAGTGAAAAAAAAATTTTAGTCCCGAATTCCGTTCATAGCCGACCCGGGCGAGAAAATTCCGAAAAAAAGAGTAAAAAAATTCAAAAAATTAGAAAACATCTTCTCGGCATTATTTCTAGCAAAAACGGGATGAGATAGGCCGAAAAAGTGAAAACAAAATTTTAGTCCCGAATTCCGTTCATACTTGACCCAGGCAAGAAAATTCCGAAAAAAATAGTAAATAAATTCAAAAAATTATAAAACCTTTCCCGGTAATATTTTTAGCCAAAACTGGATGAGATGACCGAAAAAGAGAAAACAATATTTTAGTCCGGAATTCCGTTCACACTCGACCCGGGCAAGAAAATTCCGAAAAAAATAGTAAATAAATTCAGAAAATTATAAAACCTTTTCCCGGCAACATTTTCAGGAAAAATGGGACGAGATAGGCCGAAAAAGAGAAAACAATATTTTAGTCCCGAATTCCGTTCACACTCGACCCGGGCAAGAGAATTCCGAAAAATATAGTAAAAAAATTCAAAAAATTATTAAACCTCTTCCCGACATTATTTTTAGCCAAAACAGGATGAGATAGGCCAAAAAAGTGAAAAAAAAATTTTCTTCCCGAATTCCGTTCATACCCGACACGGGCGAGAAAATTCCGAAAAAAATAGTAAAAAAATTCAAAAAAATAGAAAATTATCCGCATTATTTTTAGCCAAAATGGATGATATAGGCCCCGCAAAAGTTGAAAACAAAATTTTAGTCCCAAATTCCGTTCATACTCGACCCTGGGCAAGGAAAATTCCGAAGAAAAATAGTAATAAATTCAGAAAATATAAAACTATTCCCGGCATATTTTAGCCAAAATGGACGAGCTAGGCGAAAAAGAGAAAACAAAATTTCAGTCCGGATTCCGTTATATCGAACGCCGGGCAAGAAATTCTGAAAAAAATAGTTAAAAAAATTCAAAACATTTATAAAACCTCTTCCCGGCCTTTATTTTTTGCAACGGGATGAGATAGGCCGAAAAAGAAGAAAACAAAATTTTTGTAGTTCCCGATTCCATTCATACTCGACCCGGGAAAGAAAAATTCCGGAAAAAATAGTAAAAGAATTTCAAAATTTATAAACCTTTCCCGTAATAATTTTAGCCAAAACCTGGATGAGTAGGCCGTAAATGAGAAACAAAATTTGTCCCGAATTTCCGTTCACACTCGGACCCGGGCAGAAATTCGAAAAAAAAGTAGTGAAGTACAAAAATTATTAAACCTCTTCCAGCATTATTTATAACCAAAACGGGAAAGAGATTAGGCTAAAAAGTGAAAACAATTTTAAGTCCCCGAAATTCCGTTCATAGCGCCCGGGCGAGAAATTCCGAAAAAACAGTAAAAAATTCAAAATAAAAACCTCTTCTCGGAATTATTTTTAGCCAAAACGGGATGAGATAGGCCAAAAAAGTGAAAACAAAATTTTAGTCCCGAATTCCGTTCATACCCGACCCGGGCGAGAAAATTCCGAAAAAAATAGTAAAAAAATTCAAAAAATTAGAAAATTTCTTCCCGGCATTATTTTTAGCCAAAATGGGATGATATAGACCGAAAAAGTGAAAACAAAGTTTTAGTCCCGAATTCCGTTCATACTCGACCCGGGCAATAAAATTCCGAAAAAAATAGTAAATAAATTCAGAAAATTATAAAACCAATTCCCGGCAATATTTTCAGCCAAAATGGGACGAGATAGTCCGAAAAAGAGAAAACAATATTGTAGTCCCGAATTCCGTTCACACTTTACCCGGTCTAGAGAATTCCGAAAAATATAGTAAAAAAATTCAAAAAATTATTAAACCTCTTCCCGGCATTATTTTTAGCCAAAACAGGATGAGATAGGCCAAAAAAGTGAAAAAAAAATTTTCTTCCCGAATTCCGTTCATACCCGACACGGGCGAGAAAATTCCGAAAAAAATAGTAAAAAAATTCAAAAAATTAGAAAACTTCTTCCCGGCATTATTTTTAGCCAAAATGGGATGATATAGGCCGAAAAAGTGAAAACAAAATTTTAGTCCCAAATTCCGTTCATACTCGACCCGGGCAAGAAAATTCCGAAAAAAAATAGTAAATAAATTCAGAAAATTATAAAACCTATTCCCGGCAATATTTTCAGCCAAAATGGGACGAGATAGGCCGAAAAAGAGAAAACAAAATTTCAGTCCGGAATTCCGTTCATACTCGACCCAGGCAAGAAAATTCCGAAAAAAATAGTAAAAAAATTCAAAAAATTATAAAACCTCTTCCCGGCTTTATTTTTTGCCAAAACGGGATGAGATCGGCCGAAAAAGAGAAAACAAAATTTTAGTCCCGAATTCCATTCATACTCGACCCGGGAAAGAAAATTCCGAAAAAAATAGTAAAAGAATTCAAAAATTTATAAAACCTCTTCCCGCTAATATTTTTAGCCAAAACTGGATGAGATAGGCTGTAAATGAGAAAACGAAATTTTAGTACAGAATTCCGTTCACACTCGACCCGGGCAAGAAAATTCCGAAAAAAAAGTAGTGAAAAAGTACAAAAAATTATTAAACCTCTTCCTAGCATTATTTATAACCAAAACGGGAAGAGATAGGCTAAAAAAGTGAAAACAAAATTTTAGTCCCGAATTCCGTTCATAGCCGACCCGGGCGAGAAAATTCCGAAAAAAACAGTAAAAAAATTCAAAAAATTAGAAAACATCTTCTCGGCATTATTTCTAGCAAAAACGGGATGAGATAGGCCGAAAAAGTGAAAACAAAATTTTAGTCCCGAATTCCGTTCATACTTGACCCAGGCAAGAAAATTCCGAAAAAAATAGTAAATAAATTCAAAAAATTATAAAACCTTTCCCGGTAATATTTTTAGCCAAAACTGGATGAGATTGACCGAAAAAGAGAAAACAATATTTTAGTCCGGAATTCCGTTCACACTCGACCCGGGCAAGAAAATTCCGAAAAAAATAGTAAATAAATTCAGAAAATTATAAAACCTTTTCCCGGCAACATTTTCAGGAAAAATGGGACGAGATAGGCCGAAAAAGAGAAAACAATATTTTAGTCCCGAATTCCGTTCACACTCGACCCGGGCAAGAGAATTCCGAAAAATA
>NW_022155191.1:0-15743 GCF_001633185.2 Quercus lobata | reverse complement strand
TTTTTTCTCCCTTTCTCGGCCAATCTCATCCCGTTTTGGCAAAAAATAATGCCGGAAATAGTTTTTGAATTTTCTTGCAATTTTTTTCGAAATATTCTTGCCGTGGTTGAGTATAAACGGGATTCGGGACTAAAATTTTTTTCTTACTTTCTTGGCCTATCTCACCCCATTTTGGCTAAAAATAATGCTGGAAATAGGTTTTTGAATTTTCTGAATTTTTTTGCCATTTCTTTCGGAATTTTCTTGCCCGAGTCGAGTATGGACGGAATTCGGGACTAAAATTTTTGTCTTTCTTTCCCGGCCTATGTCATCCCGTTTTGGATAAAAATAATACCAGGAAGTGGTTTTTTAATTTTTTGAATTTTTTTGCAATTTCTTTCGGAATTTTCTTGCCCGGGTCGAGTATGAACGGAATTCAGGACTAAAATTTTTTTCTCGCTTTCTCGGCCTATCTCATTCCGTTTTGGCTAAAAATAATGCTGGAAATAGGTTTTTGAATTTTTTTGCATTTTTTTCGGAATTTTCTTGCCCGGGTCGAGTATGAATTGAATTCTTGTCTAAAATTTTGTCCTCACTTTCTCGGCCTATCTCATCCCGTTTTGGCGAAAAATAATGATGGAAATAGGTTTCTGAATTTTTTTGCAATTTTTTTCGGAATTTTCTTGCCACGGTCGAGTATTAACGGGATTCGGGACTAAAAATTTTTTCTCATTTTCTCGGCCTATCTCACCCCATTTTGGTTAAAAATAATGCCGGAGAGAGATTTTTTAGTTTTTAATTTTTTTGCGAATTTTTTCGTAATTTTCATGCCCGGGTCGAATATGAACGGAATTCGGGACTAAATTTTTTTTTTTCTCTTTCTCGGCCTCTCTAAACCCATTTCGGATAGAAATAATGCCTGAGTTAACTTTTTTAATTTTTTATATTTTTTAGCTATTTTTTTTAGAATTTTCTTCTCCGGGTCCAGTGTGAACGAAATTAAGGACAAAAATTTTTTTCTCCCTTTCCCTGGCTATCTCAATTTTTTTTGGCGAAAAATAATAATGGAAAGAGGTTTTTTAATTTTTTGAAATTTTTTGCATTTTTTTTTTTGAATTTTCTATCTTGGGTTGGGTCGAAATTGAATTCGGGTCTAAAATTGTTTTCCTCACTTTCTCGGCCTATCTCATCCCGTTTAGGCTAAAATTAATACCGGAAAGAGGTTTTTTAATTTTTTGAATTTTTTTGCAATTTCTTTCGGAATTTTCTTGCCGGGATCGAGTATGAACGGAATTCGGGACTAAAGTTTTTTTTCTCTCTTTCTGAGCCTATCTCATCCCGTTTTGGGTAAAAATAATACTGGAAAGTGGTTTTTTAATTTTTTGAAGTTTTTTGCAATTTCTTTCGGAATTTTCTTGCCCGGGTCGATTATGGTCGGAATTCGGGACTAAAATTTTTTCCTCGCTTTCTCGGCCTGTCTCATCCCGTTTTGGCTAAAAATAATGCTGAAAATAGGCTTTTTAATTTTTTTGCTATTTTTTTTGGAATTTTCTTAACCGGCACGTTTAGGAACGGAATTCGGAACTAAAATTTTTTTTTTCTCTTTCTCAGCCTCTCTCAACCCTTTTCGGATACAAATAATGCCTGAGTTAACTTTTGTAATTTTTTAAATTTTTTTGCAATTTTTTTTGGAATTTTCTTGCTCGGGTCGAGTGTGAACGGAATTCGGGACTAAATGTTTTTTATCTCTTTCCCTGGCTATCTCATCCCATTTTGGCTTAAAATAATACTGGAAAGAGGTTTTTTTAATTTTTTTGAAATTATTTGCTTTTTTTTTTTTGGAATTTTCTCTATCTTGGGTTGGGTAGGAACAGAATTCGGGACTAAAATTTTTTTTGTCACTTTCTCGGTCTATCTCATCCTGTTTAGGCTAAAAATAATGCCAGAAAGAGGTTTTTTAATTTTTTAAATTTTTTTGCAATTTCTTTCAGAATTTTCTTGCCCGGGTCGTGTATGGACGGAATTCGGGACTAAAATTTTTTTCTCGCTTTCTCGGCCTATCTCGTCCCGTTTTGTCTAAAAATAATGCCGGAGAGAGGCTTTTTAATTTTTGAATTTTTTTGCAAAAATTTTCGAAATTTTCTTGCCCGGGTCGAGTATGGACGGAATTCGGGACTAAATTTTTTTTCTCGCTTTTTCGGCTTAGCTCTTCCCGTTATGGCTAAAAATAATACCGGAAAATGGTTTTTTCATTTTTTGAATTTTTTCGCAAAATTTTTCGGAATTTTCTTGCCCGGGTCGAGTATGGACGGAATTCGGGACTAAAATTTTTTTCTCGCCTTCTCGGCGTATCTCGTCCTGTTTTGGCTAAAAATAATATCGGAAACAGGTTTTTTAATTTTTTGAAAATTTTTGCTTTTTTTTTTTTGGAATTTTCTATCTTGGGTTGGGTAGAAACACAATTACGAACTAAATTTTTTTTTTCTCACTTTCTTGGCCTATCTCATCCCGTTTAGGCTAAAATTAATACCGGAAAGAGGTTTTTTAATTTTTTGAATTTTTTTGCAATTTCTTTCGGAATTTTCTTGCCGGGATCGAGTATGAACGGAATTCGGGACTAAAGTTTTTTTTCTCTCTTTCTGAGCCTATCTCATCCCGTTTTGGGTAAAAATAATACTGGAAAGTGGTTTTTTAATTTTTTGAAGTTTTTTGCAATTTCTTTCGGAATTTTCTTGCCCGGGTCGATTATGGACGGAATTCGGGACTAAAATTTTTTTCTCGCTTTCTCGGCCTATCTCGTCCCGTTTTGTCTAAAAATAATGCCGGAGAGAGGATTTTTAATTTTTGAATTTTTTTGCAAAAATTTTCGAAATTTTCTTGCCCGGGTCGAGTATGGACGGAATTCGGGACTAAAATTTTTTTCTCGCTTTCTCGGCTTAGCTCTTCCCGTTATGGCTAAAAATAATACCGGAAAATGGTTTTTTCATTTTTTGAATTTTTTCGCAAAATTTTTCAGAATTTTCTTGCCCGGGTCGAGTATGGACGGAATTCGGGACTAAAATTTTTTTCTCGCCTTCTCGGCGTATCTCGTCCCGTTTTGGCTAAAAATAATATCGGAAACAGGTTTTTTAATTTTTTGAAAATTTTTGCTTTTTTTTTTTTTGGAATTTTCTATCTTGGGTTGGGTAGAAACACAATTAGGAACTAAATTTTTTTTTTCTCACTTTCTTGGCCTATCTCATCCCGTTTAGGCTAAAAATAATACCGGAAAGAGGTTTTTTATTTTTTTGAATTTTTTTGCAATTTCTTTCGGAATTTTCTTGCCCGGATCGTGTATGAACGGAATTCGGGACTAAAATTTTTTTCTCCCTTTCTCGGCCAATCTCATCCCGTTTTGGCAAAAAATAATGCCGGAAATAGTTTTTGAATTTTCTTGCAATTTTTTTCGAAATATTCTTGCCGTGGTTGAGTATAAACGGGATTCGGGACTAAAATTTTTTTCTTACTTTCTTGGCCTATCTCACCCCATTTTGGCTAAAAATAATGCTGGAAATAGGTTTTTGAATTTTCTGAATTTTTTTGCCATTTCTTTCGGAATTTTCTTGCCCGAGTCGAGTATGGACGGAATTCGGGACTAAAATTTTTGTCTTTCTTTCCAGGCCTATGTCATCCCGTTTTGGATAAAAATAATACCAGAGAGTGGTTTTTTAATTTTTTGAATTTTTTTGCAATTTCTTTCGGAATTTTCTTGCTCGGGTTGAGTATGAACGGAATTCAGGACTAAAATTTTTTTCTCGCTTTCTCGGCCTATCTCATTCCGTTTTGGCTAAAAATAATGCTGGAAATAAGTTTTTGAATTTTTTTGCATTTTTTTTCGGAACTTTCTTGCCCGGGTCGAGTATTAATTGAATTCTTGTCTAAAATTTTGTCCTCACTTTCTAGGCCTATCTCATCCCGTTTTGGCGAAAAATAATGATGGAAATAGGTTTTTGAATTTTTTTGCAATTTTTTTCGGAATTTTCTTGCCACGGTCGAGTATTAACGGGATTCGGGACTAAAATTTTTTCTCATTTTCTCGGCCTATCTCACCCCATTTTGGTTAAAAATAATGCCGGAGAGAGGTTTTTTAATTTTTTGAATTTTTTTGCGAATTTTTTTGTAATTTTCATGCCCGGGTCGAATATGAACGGAATTCGGGACTAAATTTTTTTTTCTCTTTCTCGGCCTCTCTAAACCCTTTTCGGATAGAAATAATGCCTGAGTTAACTTTTTTAATTTTTTATATTTTTTAGCTATTTTTTTTAGAATTTTCTTGTCCGGGTCCAGTGTGAACGAAATTCAGGACAAAATTTTTTTTCTCTCTTTCCCTGGCTATCTCTATTTTTTTTGGCGAAAAATAATAATGGAAAGAGGTTTTTTAATTTTTTGCGTTTTTTTTTTTTGATTTTCATCGTGGTTGTGGTCAAATTGAATTCGGGTCTAAAATTTTTTTCCTCACTTTCTCGCCTATCTCATCCCGTTGTAGGCTAATTAAACCGGAAAAGATTTTTTAATTTTTTGAATTTTTTTGCAATCTTCGAAATTCTTGCGGATTCGATGATGAACGGAATTCGACTAAAGTTTTTTCTCTCTTTCTGAGCCTATCTCATCCCGTTTTGGGTAAAATAATACCGGAAAGTTTTTTTAATTTTTTTGATTTTGCAATTCTTTCGAATTTCTTGCCCGGGCGATTATGAGTGGGGCGAATCGGGGTACTAAAAATTTTTTTCCTCGCTTTTCTCGGCCTGTTGCATCCCTTTGGCAAAATAATGCAAATAGCTTTTAATTTTTTTGCTATTTTTTTTGGCATTTTCTTACCCGGCACGTTTAGAACGGAATTCGAACTAAAATTTTTTTTCTCTTCTCACCTCTCTCAACCCTTTTCGGATACCAAATTAATTGCCCTGAGTTAACTTTTTGTAATTTTTTTAAATTTTCTTGCAATTTTTTTTTGAATTTTCGTTGCTCGTCGGGGATGTGAACGGAATTCGGGACTAAATGTTTTTTATCTCTTTCCCTGGCTATCTCATCCCATTTTGGCTTAAAATAATTCTGGAAAGAGGTTTTTTTAATTTTTTTAAAATTTTTTGCTTTTTTTTTTTTTGAATTTTCTATCTTGAGTTGGGTAGGAACAGAATTCCGGACTAAAATTTTTTTTGTCACTTTCTCGGTCTATCTCATCCTGTTTAGGCTAAAAATAATGCCAGAAAGAGGTTCTTTAATTTTTTAAATTTTTTTGCAATATCTATCAGAATTTTCTTGCCCGGGTCGTGTATGGACGGAATTCGGGACTAAAATTTTTTTCTCGCTTTCTCGGCCTATCTCATCCCGTTTTGTCTAAAAATAATGCCGGAGAGAGGGTTTTTAATTTTTGAATTTTTTTGCAAAAATTTTCGAAATTTTCTTGCCCGGGTCGAGTATGAACGGAATTCGGGACTAAAATTTTTTTCTCGCTTTCTTAGCTTACCTCATCCCGTTATGGCTAAAAATAATACCGGAAAATGGTTTTTTAATTTTTTGAATTTTTTTGCAAAATTTTTCGGAATTTTCTTGCCCGGGTCGAGTATGGACCGAATTCGGGACTAAAATTTTTTTCACGCTTTCTCGGCTTACCTCATCCTGTTATGGCTAAAAATAATACCGGAAAATGGTTTTTTAATTTTTTGAATTTTTTCGGAAAATTTTTTGGAATTTTCTTGCCCGGGTCGAGTATGAACAGAATTCGGGACTAAAATTTTTTTCTCGCTTTCTCAGCTTACCTCATCCCGTTATGGCTAAAAATAATACCAGAAAATGGTTTTTTAATTTTTTGAATTTTTTTGCAAAATTTTTCGGAATTTTCTTGCCCGGGTCGAGTATGGACGGAATTCGGGACTAAAATTTTTTTCTCGCTTTCTCGGCTTACCTCTTCCCGTTATGGCTAAAAATAATACTGGAAAATGGTTTTTTAATTTTTTGAATTTTTTTGCAAAATTTTTCGGAATTTTCTTGCCCGGGTCGAGTATGGACGGAATTCGGGACTAAAATGTTTTTCTCGCCTTCTCGGCCTATCTCATCCCGTTCTTGCTAAAAATAATATCGGAAACAGGTTTTTTAATTTTTTGAAAATTTTTCCTTTTTTTTTTTTTTGGAATTTTCTATCTTGGGTTGGGTAGAAACACAATTCGGAACTAAATTTTTTTTTCTCACTTTCTTGGCCTATCTCATCTCGTTTAGGCTAAAAATAATACCGGAAAGAGGTTTTTTATTTTTTTGAATTTTTTTGCCATTTCTTTCGGAATTTTCTTGCCCGGATCGTGTATGAACGGAATTCGGGACTAAAATTGTTTCCTCGCTTTCTCGGCATGTCTCATCCCGTTTTGGCTAAAAATAATGCGGAAAATAGGCTTTTTAATTATTTTGCTATTTTTTTTGGAATTTTCTTACCCGGCACGTTTAGGAACGGAATTCGGAACTAAAATTTTTTTTTCTCTTTCTCAGCCTCTCTCAACCCTTTTCGGATACAAATAATGCCTGAGTTCACTTTTGTAATTTTTTAAATTTTTTTGCAATTTTTTTTGGAATTTTCTTGCTCGGGTCGGGTGTGAACGGAATTCCGGACTAAATGTTTTTTTATCTCTTTCCCTGGCTATCTCATCCCATTTTGGCTTAAAATAATACTGGAAAGAGGTTTTTTTAATATTTTTGAAATTTTTTGCTTTTCTTTTTTGGAATTTTCTATCTTGGGTTGGGTAGGAACAGAATTCGGGACTAAAATTTTTTTTGTCACTTTCTCGGTCTATCTCAACCTGTTTAGGCTAAAAATAATGCCGGAAAGCGGTTTTTTAATTTCTTAAATTTTTTTGCAATTTCTTTCAGAATTTTCTTGCCCGGGTCGTGTATGGACGGAATTCGGGACTAAAATTTTTTTCTCGCTTTCTCGGCCTATCTCATCCCGTTTTGTCTAAAAATAATGCAGAGAGAGGTTTTTTAATTTTTGAATTTTTTTGCAAAAATTTTCGAAATTTTCTTGCCCGAGTCGAGTATGAACGGAATTCGGGACTAAAATTTTTTTCTCGCTTTCTCGGCTTACCTCATCCCGTTATGGCTAAAAATAATACCGGAAAATGGTTTTTTAATTTTTTGAATTTTTTTGCAAAATTTTTCGGAATTTTCTTGCCCGGGTCGAGTATGGACGGAATTCGGGACTAAAATTTTTTTCACGCTTTCTCGGCTTACCTCATCCTGTTATGGCTAAAAATAATACCGGAAAATGGTTTTTTAATTTTTTGAATTTTTTCGCAAAATTTTTCGGAATTTTCTTGCCCGGGTCGAGTATGAACGGAATTCGGGACTAAAATTTTTTTCTCCCTTTCTCGGCCTATCTCCTCCCGTTTTGGCAAAAAATAATGCCGGAAATAGTTTTTGAATTTTCTTGCAATTTTTTTCGAAATATTCTTGCCGTGGTTGAGTATAAACGGGATTCGGGACTAAAATTTTTTTCTTACTTTCTTAGCCTATCTCACCCTATTTTGGCTAAAAATAATGCTGGAAATAGGTTTTTGAATTTTCTGAATTTTTTTGCCATTTCTTTCGGAATTTTCTTGCCCGAGTCGAGTATGGACGGAATTCGGGACTAAAATTTTTGTCTTTCTTTCCCGGCCTATGTCATCCCGTTTTGGATAAAAATAATACCAGAAAGTGGTTTTTGAATTTTTTTGCAATTTCTTTCGGAATTTTCTTGCCCGGGTCGAGTATGAACGGAATTCAGGACTAAAATTTTTTTCTCGCTTTCTCGGCCTATCTCATTCCGTTTTGGCTAAAAATAATGCTGGAAATAGGTTTTTGAATTTTTTTGCATTTTTTTTCGGAATTTTCTTGCCCGGGTCGAGTATGAATTGAATTCTTGTCTAAAATTTTGTCCTCACTTTCTCGGCCTATCTCATCCCGTTTTGGCGAAAAATAATGATGGAAATAGGTTTCTGAATTTTTTTGCAATTTTTTTCGGAATTTTCTTGCCACGGTCGAGTATTAACGGGATTCGGGACTAAAAATTTTTTCTCATTTTCTCGGCCTATCTCACCCCATTTTGGTTAAAAATAATGCCGGAGAGAGATTTTTTAGTTTTTAATTTTTTTGCGAATTTTTTCGTAATTTTCATGCCCGGGTCGAATATGAACGGAATTCGGGACTAAATTTTTTTTTTTTCTCTTTCTCGGCCTCTCTAAACCCATTTCGGATAGAAATAATGCCTGAGTTAACTTTTTTAATTTTTTATATTTTTTAGCTATTTTTTTTAGAATTTTCTTCTCCGGGTCCAGTGTGAACGAAATTAAGGACAAAAATTTTTTTCTCCCTTTCCCTGGCTATCTCAATTTTTTTTGGCGAAAAATAATAATGGAAAGAGGTTTTTTAATTTTTTGAAATTTTTTGCATTTTTTTTTTTTGAATTTTCTATCTTGGGTTGGGTCGAAATTGAATTCGGGTCTAAAATTGTTTTCCTCACTTTCTCGGCCTATCTCATCCCGTTTAGGCTAAAATTAATACCGGAAAGAGGTTTTTTAATTTTTTGAATTTTTTTGCAATTTCTTTCGGAATTTTCTTGCCGGGATCGAGTATGAACGGAATTCGGGACTAAAGTTTTTTTTCTCTCTTTCTGAGCCTATCTCATCCCGTTTTGGGTAAAAATAATACTGGAAAGTGGTTTTTTAATTTTTTGAAGTTTTTTGCAATTTCTTTCGGAATTTTCTTGCCCGGGTCGATTATGGTCGGAATTCGGGACTAAAATTTTTTCCTCGCTTTCTCGGCCTGTCTCATCCCGTTTTGGCTAAAAATAATGCTGAAAATAGGCTTTTTAATTTTTTTGCTATTTTTTTTGGAATTTTCTTACCCGGCACGTTTAGGAACGGAATTCGGAACTAAAATTTTTTTTTCTCTTTCTCAGCCTCTCTCAACCCTTTTCGGATACAAATAATGCCTGAGTTAACTTTTGTAATTTTTTAAATTTTTTTGCAATTTTTTTTGGAATTTTCTTGCTCGGGTCGAGTGTGAACGGAATTCGGGACTAAATGTTTTTTATCTCTTTCCCTGGCTATCTCATCCCATTTTGGCTTAAAATAATACTGGAAAGAGGTTTTTTTAATTTTTTTGAAATTTTTTGCTTTTTTTTTTTTTGGAATTTTCTATCTTGGTTGGGTAGGAACAGAATTCGGGACTAAAATTTTTTTTGTCACTTTCTCGGTCTATCTCATCCTGTTTAGGCTAAAAATAATGCCAGAAAGAGGTTTTTTAATTTTTTAAATTTTTTTGCAATTTCTTTCAGAATTTTCTTGCCCGGGTCGTGTATGGACGGAATTCGGGACTAAAATTTTTTTCTCGCTTTCTCGGCCTATCTCATCCCGTTTTGTCTAAAAATAATGCCGGAGAGAGGCTTTTTAATTTTTGAATTTTTTTGCAAAAATTTTCGAAATTTTCTTGCCCGGGTCGAGTATGAACGGAATTCGGGACTAAATTTTTTTTCTCGCTTTCTCGGCTTACCTCATCCCGTTATGGCTAAAAATAATACCGGAAAATGGTTTTTTAATTTTTTGAATTTTTTTGCAAAATTTTTCGGAATTTTCTTGCCCGGGTCGAGTATGGACGGAATTCGGGACTAAAATTTTTTTCTCGCTTTCTCGGCTTACCTCTTCCCGTTATGGCTAAAAATAATACCGGAAAATGGTTTTTTAATTTTTTGAATTTTTTCGCAAAATTTTTCGGAATTTTCTTGCCCGGGTCGAGTATGGACGGAATTCGGGACTAAAATTTTTTTCTCGCCTTCTCGGCGTATCTCGTCCTGTTTTGGCTAAAAATAATATCGGAAACAGGTTTTTTAATTTTTTGAAAATTTTTGCTTTTTTTTTTTTTTGGAATTTTCTATCTTGGGTTGGGTAGAAACACAATTAGGAACTAAATTTTTTTTTTCTCACTTTCTTGGCCTATCTCATCCCGTTTAGGCTAAAATTAATACCGGAAAGAGGTTTTTTAATTTTTTGAATTTTTTTGCAATTTCTTTCGGAATTTTCTTGCCGGGATCGAGTATGAACGGAATTCGGGACTAAAGTTTTTTTTCTCTCTTTCTGAGCCTATCTCATCCCGTTTTGGGTAAAAATAATACTGGAAAGTGGTTTTTTAATTTTTTGAAGTTTTTTGCAATTTCTTTCGGAATTTTCTTGCCCGGGTCGATTATGGACGGAATTCGGGACTAAAATTTTTTTCTCGCTTTCTCGGCCTATCTCGTCCCGTTTTGTCTAAAAATAATGCCGGAGAGAGGATTTTTAATTTTTGAATTTTTTTGCAAAAATTTTCGAAATTTTCTTGCCCGGGTCGAGTATGGACGGAATTCGGGACTAAAATTTTTTTCTCGCTTTCTCGGCTTAGCTCTTCCCGTTATGGCTAAAAATAATACCGGAAAATGGTTTTTTCATTTTTTGAATTTTTTCGCAAAATTTTTCGGAATTTTCTTGCCCGGGTCGAGTATGGACGGAATTCGGGACTAAAATTTTTTTCTCGCCTTCTCGGCGTATCTCGTCCCGTTTTGGCTAAAAATAATATCGGAAACAGGTTTTTTAATTTTTTGAAAATTTTTGCTTTTTTTTTTTTTGGAATTTTCTATCTTGGGTTGGGTAGAAACACAATTAGGAACTAAATTTTTTTTTTCTCACTTTCTTGGCCTATCTCATCCCGTTTAGGCTAAAAATAATACCGGAAAGAGGTTTTTTATTTTTTTGAATTTTTTTGCAATTTCTTTCGGAATTTTCTTGCCCGGATCGTGTATGAACGGAATTCGGGACTAAAATTTTTTTCTCCCTTTCTCGGCCAATCTCATCCCGTTTTGGCAAAAAATAATGCCGGAAATAGTTTTTGAATTTTCTTGCAATTTTTTTCGAAATATTCTTGCCGTGGTTGAGTATAAACGGGATTCGGGACTAAAATTTTTTTCTTACTTTCTTGGCCTATCTCACCCCATTTTGGCTAAAAATAATGCTGGAAATAGGTTTTTGAATTTTCTGAATTTTTTTGCCATTTCTTTCGGAATTTTCTTGCCCGAGTCGAGTATGGACGGAATTCGGGACTAAAATTTTTGTCTTTCTTTCCCGGCCTATGTCATCCCGTTTTGGATAAAAATAATACCAGAGAGTGGTTTTTTAATTTTTTGAATTTTTTTGCAATTTCTTTCGGAATTTTCTTGCCCGGGTCGAGTATGAACGGAATTCAGGACTAAAATTTTTTTCTCGCTTTCTCGGCCTATCTCATTCCGTTTTGGCTAAAAATAATGCTGGAAATAGGTTTTTGAATTTTTTTGCATTTTTTTTCGGAATTTTCTTGCCCGGGTCGAGTATTGAATTGAATTCTTGTCTAAAATTTTGTCCTCACTTTCTCGGCCTATCTCATCCCGTTTTGGCGAAAAATAATGATGGAAATAGGTTTTTGAATTTTTTTGCAATTTTTTTCGGAATTTTCTTGCCACGGTCGAGTATTAACGGGATTCGGGACTAAAAATTTTTTCTCATTTTCTCGGCCTATCTCACCCCATTTTGGTTAAAAATAATGCCGGAGAGAGTAGTTTTTAATTTTTTTGCGAATTTTTTCGTAATTTTCATGCCCGGGTCGAATATGAACGGAATTCGGGACTAAATTTTTTTTTTTCTCTTTCTCGGCCTCTCTAAACCCATTTCGGATAGAAATAATGCCTGAGTTAACTTTTTTAATTTTTTATATTTTTTAGCTATTTTTTTTAGAATTTTCTTCTCCGGGTCCAGTGTGAACGAAATTAAGGACAAAAATTTTTTTCTCCCTTTCCCTGGCTATCTCAATTTTTTTTGGCGAAAAATAATAATGGAAAGAGGTTTTTTAATTTTTTGAAATTTTTTGCATTTTTTTTTTTGAATTTTCTATCTTGGGTTGGGTCGAAATTGAATTCGGGTCTAAAATTTTTTCCTCACTTTCTCGGCCTATCTCATCCCGTTTAGGCTAAAATTAATACCGGAAAGAGGTTTTTTAATTTTTTGAATTTTTTTGCAATTTCTTTCGGAATTTTCTTGCCGGGATCGAGTATGAACGGAATTCGGGACTAAAGTTTTTTTCTCTCTTTCTGAGCCTATCTCATCCCGTTTTGGGTAAAAATAATACTGGAAAGTGGTTTTTTAATTTTTTGAAGTTTTTTGCAATTTCTTTCGGAATTTTCTTGCCCGGGTCGATTATGGTCGGAATTCGGGACTAAAATTTTTTCCTCGCTTTCTCGGCCTGTCTCATCCCGTTTTGGCTAAAAATAATGCCGAAAATAGGCTTTTTAATTTTTTTGCTATTTTTTTTGGAATTTTCTTACCCGGCACGTTTAGGAACGGAATTCGGAACTAAAATTTTTTTTTCTCTTTCTCAGCCTCTCTCAACCCTTTTCGGATACAAATAATGCCTGAGTTAACTTTTGTAATTTTTTAAATTTTTTTGCAATTTTTTTTGGAATTTTCTTGCTCGGGTCGGGTGTGAACGGAATTCCGGACTAAATGTTTTTTATCTCTTTCCCTGGCTATCTCATCCCATTTGGGCTTAAAATAATACTGGAAAGAGGTTTTTTTTAATTTTTTTGAAATTTTTTGCTTTTCTTTTTTGGAATTTTCTATCTTGGGTTGGGTAGGAACAGAATTCGGGACTAAAATTTTTTTTGTCACTTTCTCGGTCTATCTCATCCTGTTTAGGCTAAAAATAATGCCAGAAAGAGGTTTTTTAATTTCTTAAATTTTTTTGCAATTTCTTTCAGAATTTTCTTGCCCGGGTCGTGTATGGACGGAATTCGGGACTAAAATTTTTTTCTCGCTTTCTCGGCCTATCTCATCCCGTTTTGTCTAAAAATAATGCCGGAGAGAGGTTTTTTAATTTTTGAATTTTTTTGCAAAAATTTTCGAAATTTTCTTGCCCGGTCGAGTATGAACGGAATTCGGGACTAAAATTTTTTTCTCGCTTTCTCGGCTTACCTCATCCCGTTATGGCTAAAAATAATACCGGAAAATGGTTTTCTAATTTTTTGAATTTTTATGCAAAATTTTTCGGAATTTTCTTGCCCGGGTCGAGTATGGACGGAATTCGGGACTAAAATTTTTTTCACGCTTTCTCGGCTTACCTCATCCCGTTATGGCTAAAAATAATACCGGAAAATGGTTTTTTAATTTTTTGAATTTTTTCGCAAAATATTTCGGAATTTTCTTGCCCGGTTCGAGTATGGACGGAATTCGGGACTAAAATTTTTTTCTCGCCTTCTCGGCCTATGTCATCCCGTTTTGGCTAAAAATAATATCGGAAACAGGTTTTTTAATTTTTTGAATTTTTTTGCAAAATCTTTCGGAATTTTCTTGCCCGGGTCGAGTATGGACGGAATTCGGGACTAAAATTTTTTTCACGCTTTCTCGGCTTACCTCATCCCGTTATGGCTAGAAATAATACCGGAAAATGGTTTTTTAATTTTTTGAATTTTTTCGCAAAATCTTTCTGAATTTTCTTGCCCGGGTCGAGTATGGACGGAATTCGGGTCTAAAATTTTTTTCTCGCCTTCTCGGCCTATGTCATCCCGTTTTGGCTAAAAATAATATCGGAAACAGGTTTTTTAATTTTTTGAATTTTTTTGCAAAATCTTTCGGAATTTTCTTGCCCAGGTCGAGTATGGACGGAATTCGGGACTAAAATTTTTTTCACGCTTTCTCGGCTTACCTCATCCCGTTATGGCTAAAAATAATACCGGAAAATGGTTTTTTAATTTTTGAATTTTTTCGCAAAATATTTCGGAATTTTCTTGCCCGGGTCGAGTATGGACGGAATTCGGGACTAAAATTTTTTTCTCGCCTTCTCGGCCTATGTCATCCCGTTTTGGCTATAAATAATATCGGAAACAGGTTTTTTAATTTTTTGAAAATTTTTGCTTTTTTTTTTTTTTGGAATTTTCTATCTTGGGTTGGGTAGAAACACAATTCGGAACTAAATTTTTTTTTTCTCACTTTCTTGGCCTATCTCATCCCGTTTAGGCTAAAAATAATACCGGAAAGAGGTTTTTTATTTTTTTGAATTTTTTTGCAATTTCTTTCGGAATTTTCTTGCCCGGATCGAGTATGAACGGAATTCGGGACTAAAATTTTTTCCTCGCTTTCTCAGCCTGTCTCATCCCGTTTTGGCTAAAAATAATGCCGAAAATAGGCTTTTTAATTTTTTTGCTATTTTTTTTGGAATTTTCTTACCCGGCACGTTTAGGAACGGAATTCGGAACTAAAATTTTTTTTTCTCTTTCTCAGCCTCTCTCAACCCTTTTCGGATACAAATAATGTCTGAGTTAACTTTTGTAATTTTTTAAATTTTTTTGCAATTTTTTTTGGAATTTTCTTGCTCGGGTCGGGTGTGAACGGAATTCCGGACTAAATGTTTTTTATCTCTTTCCCTGGCTATATCATCCCATTTGGGCTTAAAATAATACTGGAAAGAGGTTTTTTTTAATTTTTTTGAAATTTTTTGCTTTTCTTTTTTGGAATTTTCTATCTTGGGTTGGGTAGGAACAGAATTCGGGACTAAAATTTTTTTTGTCACTTTCTCGGTCTATCTCATCCTGTTTAGGCTAAAAATAATGCCAAAAAGAGGTTTTTTAATTTCTTAAATTTTTTTGCAATTTCTTTCAGAATTTTCTTGCCCGGGTCGTGTATGGACGGAATTCGGGACTAAAATTTTTTTCTCGCTTTCTCGGCCTATCTCATCCCGTTTTGTCTAAAAATAATGCCGGAGAGAGGTTTTTTACTTTTTGAATTTTTTTGCAAAAATTTTCGAAATTTTCTTGCCCGGGTCGAGTATGAACGGAATTCGGGACTAAAATTTTTTTCTCGCTTTCTCGGCTTACCTCATCCCGTTATGGCTAAAAATAATACCGGAAAATGGTTTTCTAATTTTTTGAATTTTTTTGCAAAATTTTTCGGAATTTTCTTGCCCGGGTCGAGTATGGACGGAATTCGGGACTAAAATTTTTTTCACGCTTTCTCGGCTTACCTCATCCAGTTATGGCTAAAAATAATACCGGAAAATGGTTTTATAATTTTTTGAATTTTTTCGCAAAATATTTCGGAATTTTCTTGCCCGGTTCGAGTATGGACGGAATTCGGGACTAAAATTTTTTTCTCGCCTTCTCGGCCTATGTCATCCCGTTTTGGCTAAAAATAATATCGGAAACAGGTTTTTTAATTTTTTGAATTTTTTTGCAAAATCTTTCGGAATTTTCTTGCCCGGGTCGAGTATGGACGGAATTCGGGGCTAAAATTTTTTTCACGCTTTCTCGTCTTACCTCATCCCGTTATGGCTAGAAATAATACCGGAAAATGGTTTTTTGATTTTTTGAATTTTTTCGCAAAATCTTTCTGAATTTTCTTGCCCGGGTCGAGTATGGACGGAATTCGGGACTAAAATTTTTTTCTCGCCTTCTCGGCCTATGTCATCCCGTTTTGGCTAAAAATAATATCGGAAACAGGTTTTTTAATTTTTTGAATTTTTTTGCAAAATCTTTCGGAATTTTCTTGCCCGGGTCGAGTATGGACGGAATTCGGGACTAAAATTTTTTTCACGCTTTCTCGGCTTACCTCATCCCGTTATGGCTAAAAATAATACCGGAAAATGGTTTTTTAATTTTTTGGATTTTTATGCAAAATTTTTCGGAATTTTCTTGCCCGGGTCGAGTATGGACG
>NW_022155190.1:0-15758 GCF_001633185.2 Quercus lobata | reverse complement strand
CGGCATTATTTCTAGGGAAAACGGAATGAGATAGACCGAGAAAGAGGAAAAAAAATTTTAGTCCCGAATTCCATTCATTCTCGACTTGGGCAAGAAAATTTCGAAAAAAATAGCAAAAAATTAAAAAACCCCTTTCCGGCATTATTTTTAGCCAAAACGGGATGAGATAGGCCAGGAAAGAGAGAAAAATTTTAGTCCCGAATTTTATTCATACTCGTCCTAGGGAAGAAAATTGCGAAAAAAAATAGCAAAAATATTCAAAAAATAAAAAAACCTCTCTCTGGCATTATTTTTAGCCAAAACGGGATGAGATAGGCCAAAAAAGAGAAAAAAAAAAAATTTTAGACCCGAATTCTGTTCATACTCAATCCGGGTAAGAAAATACCAAAAAAAATAGAAATAAAAATCAAAAAATTAAAAAACCTCTTTCCGGCATTATTTTTAGCAAAAACGGGATGAGATAGGCCGAAAAATGGAAAAATAAAGTTTTAGTCCCGAATTTCGTTCATACTAGGCCCGGGGAAGAGAATTAAGAAATAAAATAGCAAAAAAATTCAAAAAATTAAAAACCCTCTTTCCGGCAATATTTTTAGCCACGACGGGATGAGATAGGCCTAGAAAGAGAGAAAAATTTTAGTCTCGAATTCTATTCATACTCGACCCTGAGAAGAAAATTGCGAAAAAAAATAGTAAAAGAATTCAAAAAATTAAAAAACCTTTTTCTGGTATTATTTTTAGCCAAAACGGGATGAGATAGGTCGAGAAAGAGCGAAAAAAATTTTAGTCCCGAATTCCGCTCATACTCGACCCCGGCAAGAAAATTCCAAAAAAAATAGCAAACAAATTCAAAAAATTAAGAATCCTCTCTCCGGTATTATTTTTAGCCAAAGAGGATGAGATAGGCCAAGAAAGAGAAAAAAAAATTTTAGTCCCGAATTCCGTTCATACTCGACCCCCGGCAAGAAAATTCCGAAAAAAAACAAGCAAAAAAATTCAAAAATCTAATTCTGGCATTATTTTCTAGGGAAAACGGAATGAGATAGGCCGAGAAAGAGGAAACAAAATTTTAGTCCCGAATTCCATTCAATCTCGACCCGAGCAAGAAAATTCCAAAAAAATAGCAAAAAAATTCAAAAAATTAAAAAACCCCCTTTCCAGCATTATTTTTAGCCAGAACAGGATTAGATAGGCTGAGAAAGAGAAAAAAAAAAAATTTAGCCCATAATTCTATTCCTACCCAACCCGTGCTATAAAATTCCAAAACAAATAGCAAAAAAATTCAAAAATTAAAAAAGTTAATTCCGGCATTATTTCTATCCGAAACGGTTTGAGAGTGGCTGAGAAAGTGAGAAAAAAATTTTAGTCCCGAATTTCGTTCATACTCGACCCGGGCAAGAAAGTTCCGAAAAAAATAGCAAAAAAATTCAAAAAATTAAAGAACCCCTTTTCGGAATTATTTTTAGCCAAAACGGGATGAGATAGGCCGAGAAAGAGAAAAAAAAAAATTAGCCTAGAATTCTGTTCCTACCCAACCCGTGCTAGAAAATTCCAAAAAAAATAGCAAAAAAATTAAAAAAATTAAAAAAGTTAATTCCGGCATTATTTCTATCCGAAACAGTTTGAGAGTGGCCGGGAAAGTGAGAAAAAAATTTTAGTCCCGAATTCCGTTCATACTCGACCCGGGAAAGAAAGTTCCGAAAAAAATAGCAAAAAAATTCAAAAAATTAAAAAACCCCTTTCCGGCATTATATTTAGCCAAAACGGGATGAGATAGGCCGAGAAAGAGAAAAAAAAAATTTAGTCCGGAATTCCGTTCATACTCAATCCGGGAAAGAAAACTCCAAAAAAAATTAGAAAAAAAAATCAAAAAACCTCTTTCCGACATTATTTTTATCTAAAACGGAATGAGATAGGCCGAAAAAGAGAAAAAAAATTTAGTCCCGAATTCCATTCATACTCGTCTTCAGGAAGAAAATTGCTAAAGAAATAGCAAAAAAATTAAAAAAATTAAAAAACCTCTCTCCGGCATTATTTTTAGCCAAACGGGATGAGATAGGCTTAGAAAGAGAGAAAAAACTTTTAGTCCCAAATTCTGTTCCTACCCAACCCAAGCTAGAAAATTCCCAAAAAAAAAAAAGCAAAAAAATTCAAAAAATTAAAAAAGTTAATTCCGGCATTATTTCTATCCAAAAATGGGTTGAGAGTGGCTGAGAAAGAGAGAAAAAAATTTTAGTCCAGAGTTCCGTTCATACTCGACCCGGACAAGAAAATTTCGAAAAAAATAGCAAAAAAATTCAAAAAATTAAAAAACCTTATTCCGGCATTCTTTTTAGCCAAAACGGGATGAGATCGGCCGAGAAAGACAGAAAAAAATTTTAGTCCCGAATTCTGTTCTCACCCAACCTGAGCTAGAGAATTCCAAAAAAAAAGAGCAAAAAAATTCAAATAATTGAAAAACCTCTTTCCGGCATTATTTTTAGCCAAAACGGGATGAGATATGCCGAGAAAGAGCGAAAAAAAATTTAGTCCCGAATTCCCTTCATACTCGACCTCGGCAAGAAAATTCCGAAAAAAATAGCAAAAAAATTCAAAAAATTAAAAAACCTAATTTCGGCATTATTTCTAGGGAAAACGGAATGAGATAGGCCGAAAAAGGGAAAAAAAAAGTTTTAGTCCCGAATTTCGTTCATACTAGGCCCGGGGAAGAGAATTACGAAACAAAATAGCAAAAAAATTCAAAAAATTAAAAACCCTCTTTCCGGCAATATTTTTAGCCACGACGGGATGAGATAGGCCTAGAAAGAGAGAAAAATTTTAGTCCCGAATTCTATTCATACTCGACCCTGAGAAGAAAATTGCGAAAAAAAATAGCAAAAAAATTCAAAAAATTAAAAAACCTTTTTCTGGCATTATTTTTAGCCAAAACGGGATGAGATAGGTCGAGAAAGAGCGAAAAAAATTTTAGTCCCGAATTCCGCTCATACTCGACCCCGGCAAGAAAATTCCAAAAAAAATAGCAAACAAATTCAAAAAATTAAGAATCCTCTCTCCGGTATTATTTTTAGCCAAAGAGGATGAGATAGGCCAAGAAATAGAAAAAAAAATTTTAGTCCCGAATTCCGTTCATACTCGACCCCCGGCAAGAAAATTCCGAAAAAAAACAAGCAAAAAAATTCAAAAATCTCATTCTGGCATTATTTTCTAGGGAAAACGGAATGAGATAGGCCGAGAAAGAGGAAACAAAATTTTAGTCCCGAATTCCATTCAATCTCGACCCGAGCAAGAAAATTCCAAAAAAATAGCAAAAAAATTCAAAAAATTAAAAAACCCCTTTCCAGCATTATTTTTAGCCAAAACAGGATTAGATAGGCTGAGAAAGAGAAAAAAAAAAAAATTTAGCCCATAATTCTATTCCTACCCAACCCGTGCTATAAAATTCCAAAACAAATAGCAAAAAAATTCAAAAATTAAAAAAGTTAATTCCGGCATTATTTCTATCCGAAACGGTTTGAGAGTGGCTGAGAAAGTGAGAAAAAAATTTTAGTCCCGAATTTCGTTCATACTCGACCCGGGCAAGAAAGTTCCGAAAAAAATAGCAAAAAAATTCAAAAAATTAAAGAACCCCTTTTCGGAATTATTTTTAGCCAAAACGGGATGAGATAGGCCGAGAAAGAGAAAAAAAAAAATTAGCCTAGAATTCTGTTCCTACCCAACCCGTGCTAGAAAATTCCAAAAAAAATAGCAAAAAAATTAAAAAAATTAAAAAAGTTAATTCCGGCATTATTTCTATCCGAAACAGTTTGAGAGTGGCCGGGAAAGTGAGAAAAAAATTTTAGTCCCGAATTCCGTTCATACTCGACCCGGGAAAGAAAGTTCCGAAAAAAATAGCAAAAAAATTCAAAAAATTAAAAAACCCCTTTCCGGCATTATATTTAGCCAAAACGGGATGAGATAGGCCGAGAAAGAGAAAAAAAAATTTAGTCCCGAATTCCGTTCATACTCAATCCGGGAAAGAAAACTCCAAAAAAAATTAGAAAAAAAAATCAAAAAACCTCTTTCCGACATTATTTTTAGCTAAAACGGAATGAGATAGGCCGAAAAAGAGAAAAAAAATTTAGTCCCGAATTCCATTCATACTCGTCTTCAGGAAGAAAATTGCTAAAGAAATAGCAAAAAAATTAAAAAAATTAAAAAACCTCTCTCCGGCATTATTTTTAGCCAAACGGGATGAGATAGGCTTAGAAAGAGAGAAAAAACTTTTAGTCCCAAATTCTGTTCCTACCCAACCCAAGCTAGAAAATTCCCAAAAAAAAAAAAGCAAAAAAATTCAAAAAATTAAAAAAGTTAATTCCGGCATTATTTCTATCCAAAAATGGGTTGAGAGTGGCTGAGAAAGAGAGAAAAAAATTTTAGTCCAGAGTTCCGTTCATACTCGACCCGGGCAAGAAAATTCCGAAAAAAATAGCAAAAAAATTCAAAAAATTAAAAAACCTTATTCCGGCATTCTTTTTAGCCAAAACGGGATGAGATCGGCCGAGAAAGACAGAAAAAAATTTTAGTCCCGAATTCTGTTCTCACCCAACCTGAGCTAGAAAATTCCAAAAAAAAGAGCAAAAAAATTCAAATAATTGAAAAACCTCTTTCCGGCATTATTTTTAGCCAAAACGGGATGAGATATGCCGAGAAAGAGCGAAAAAAAATTTAGTCCCGAATTCCCTTCATACTCGACCCCGGCAAGAAAATTCCGAAAAAAATAGCAAAAAAATTCAAAAAATTAAAAAACCTAATTCCGGCATTATTTCTAGGGAAAACGGAATGAGATAGACCGAGAAAGAGGAAAAAAAATTTTAGTCCCGAATTCCATTCATTCTCGACTTGGGCAAGAAAATTTCGAAAAAAATAGCAAAAAATTAAAAAACCCCTTTCCGGCATTATTTTTAGCCAAAACGGGATGAGATAGGCCAGGAAAGAGAGAAAAATTTTAGTCCCGAATTTCATTCATACTCGTCCTCGGGAAGAAAATTGCGAAAAAAAATAGCAAAAATATTCAAAAAATAAAAAAACCTCTCTCTGGCATTATTTTTAGCCAAAACGGGATGAGATAGGCCAAAAAAGAGAAAAAAAAAATTTTAGACCCGAATTCTGTTCATACTCAATCCGGGTAAGAAAATACCAAAAAAAATAGAAATAAAAATCAAAAAATTAAAAAACCTCTTTCCGGCATTATTTTTAGCAAAAACGGGATGAGATAGGCCGAAAAAGGGAAAAAAAAGTTTTAGTCCCGAATTTCGTTCATACTAGGCCCGGGGAAGAGAATTACGAAATAAAATAGCAAAAAAATTCAAAAAATTAAAAACCCTCTTTCCGGCAATATTTTTAGCCACGACGGGATGAGATAGGCCTAGAAAGAGAGAAAAATTTTAGTCCCGAATTCTATTCATACTCGACCCTGAGAAGAAAATTGCGAAAAAAAATAGCAAAAGAATTCAAAAAATTAAAAAACCTTTTTCTGGCATTATTTTTAGCCAAAACGGGATGAGATAGGTCGAGAAAGAGCGAAAAAAATTTTAGTCCCGAATTCCGCTCATACTCGACCCCGGCAAGAAAATTCCAAAAAAAATAGCAAACAAATTCAAAAAATTAAGAATCCTCTCTCCGGTATTATTTTTAGCCAAAGAGGATGAGATAGGCCAAGAAAGAGAAAAAAAAATTTTAGTCCCGAATTCCGTTCATACTCGACCCCCGGCAAGAAAATTCCGAAAAAAAACAAGCAAAAAAATTCAAAAATCTCATTCTGGCATTATTTTCTAGGGAAAACGGAATGAGATAGGCCGAGAAAGAGGAAACAAAATTTTAGTCCCGAATTCCATTCAATCTCGACCCGAGCAAGAAAATTCCAAAAAAATAGCAAAAAAATTCAAAAAATTAAAAAACCCCTTTCCAGCATTATTTTTAGCCAAAAAGGGATTAGATAGGCTGAGAAAGAGAAAAAAAAAAAAATTTAGCCCATAATTCTATTCCTACCCAACCCGTGCTATAAAATTCCAAAACAAATAGCAAAAAAATTCAAAAATTAAAAAAGTTAATTCCAGCATTATTTCTATCCGAAACGGTTTGAGAGTGGCTGAGAAAGTGAGAAAAAAATTTTAGTCCCGAATTTCGTTCATACTCGACCCGGGCAAGAAAGTTCCGAAAAAAATAGCAAAAAAATTCAAAAAATTAAAGAACCCCTTTTCGGCATTATTTTTAGCCAAAACGGGATGAGATAGGCCGAGAAAGAGAAAAAAAAAAAAAATTAGCCTAGAATTCTGTTCCTACCCAACCCGTGCTAGAAAATTCCAAAAAAAATAGCAAAAAAATTAAAAAAATTAAAAAAGTTAATTCCGGCATTATTTCTATCCGAAACAGTTTGAGAGTGGCCGAGAAAGTGAGAAAAAAATTTTAGTCCCGAATTCCGTTCATACTCGACCCGGGAAAGAAAGTTCCGAAAAAAATAGCAAAAAAATTCAAAAAATTAAAAAACCCCTTTCCGGCATTATATTTAGCCAAAACGGGATGAGATAGGCCGAGAAAGAGAAAAAAAAATTTAGTCCCGAATTCCGTTCATACTCAATCCGGGAAAGAAAACTCCAAAAAAAATTAGAAAAAAAAATCAAAAAACCTCTTTCCGACATTATTTTTAGCTAAAACGGAATGAGATAGGCCGAAAAAGAGAAAAAAAATTTAGTCCCGAATTCCATTCATACTCGTCTTCAGGAAGAAAATTGCTAAAGAAATAGCAAAAAAATTAAAAAAATTAAAAAACCTCTCTCCGGCATTATTTTTAGCCAAACGGGATGAGATAGGCTTAGAAAGAGAGAAAAAACTTTTAGTCCCAAATTCTGTTCCTACCCAACCCAAGCTAGAAAATTCCCAAAAAAAAAAAAGCAAAAAAATTCAAAAAATTAAAAAAGTTAATTCCGGCATTATTTCTATCCAAAAATGGGTTGAGAGTGGCTGAGAAAGAGAGAAAAAAATTTTAGTCCAGAGTTCCGTTCATACTCGACCCGGGCAAGAAAATTCCGAAAAAAATAGCAAAAAAATTCAAAAAATTAAAAAACCTTATTCCGGCATTCTTTTTCGCCAAAACGGGATGAGATCGGCCGAGAAAGACAGAAAAAAATTTTAGTCCCGAATTCTGTTCTCACCCAACCTGAGCTAGAAAATTCCAAAAAAAAGAGCAAAAAATTTCAAATAATTGAAAAACCTCTTTCCGGCATTATTTTTAGCCAAAACG
Source organism: Quercus lobata (assembly GCF_001633185.2). Classification (NCBI taxonomy): domain Eukaryota; kingdom Viridiplantae; phylum Streptophyta; class Magnoliopsida; order Fagales; family Fagaceae; genus Quercus; species Quercus lobata. The sequence goes on along the minus strand of NW_022155190.1, from coordinate 8,482 downwards.
GGATGAGATATGCCGAGAAAGAGCGAAAAAAAATTTAGTCCCGAATTCCCTTCATACTCGACCCCGGCAAGAAAATTCAAAAAATTAAAAAACCTAATTCCGGCATTATTTCTAGGGAAAACGGAATGAGATAGACCGAGAAAGAGGAAAAAAAATTTTAGTCCCGAATTCCATTCATTCTCGACTTGGGCAAGAAAATTTCGAAAAAAATAGCAAAAAATTAAAAAACCCCTTTCCGGCATTATTTTTAGCCAAAACGGGATGAGATAGGCCAGGAAAGAGAGAAAAATTTTAGTCCCGAATTTCATTCATACTCGTCCTCGGGAAGAAAATTGCGAAAAAAAATAGCAAAAATATTCAAAAAATAAAAAAACCTCTCTCTGGCATTATTTTTAGCCAAAACGGGATGAGATAGGCCAAAAAAGAGAAAAAAAAAATTTTAGACCCGAATTCTGTTCATACTCAATCCGGGTAAGAAAATACCAAAAAAAATAGAAATAAAAATCAAAAAATTAAAAAACCTCTTTCCGGCATTATTTTTAGCAAAAACGGGATGAGATAGGCCGAAAAAGGGAAAAAAAAAGTTTTAGTCCCGAATTTCGTTCATACTAGGCCCGGGGAAGAGAATTACGAAATAAAATAGCAAAAAAATTCAAAAAATTAAAAACCCTCTTTCCGGCAATATTTTTAGCCACGACGGGATGAGATAGGCCTAGAAAGAGAGAAAAATTTTAGTCCCGAATTCTATTCATACTCGACCCTGAGAAGAAAATTGCGAAAAAAAATAGCAAAAGAATTCAAAAAATTAAAAAACCTTTTTCTGGCATTATTTTTAGCCAAAACGGGATGAGATAGGTCGAGAAAGAGCGAAAAAAATTTTAGTCCCGAATTCCGCTCATACTCGACCCCGGCAAGAAAATTCCAAAAAAAATAGCAAACAAATTCAAAAAATTAAGAATCCTCTCTCCGGTATTATTTTTAGCCAAAGAGGATGAGATAGGCCAAGAAAGAGAAAAAAAAATTTTAGTCCCGAATTCCGTTCATACTCGACCCCCGGCAAGAAAATTCCGAAAAAAAACAAGCAAAAAAATTCAAAAATCTCATTCTGGCATTATTTTCTAGGGAAAACGGAATGAGATAGGCCGAGAAAGAGGAAACAAAATTTTAGTCCCGAATTCCATTCAATCTCGACCCGAGCAAGAAAATTCCAAAAAAATAGCAAAAAAATTCAAAAAATTAAAAAACCCCTTTCCAGCATTATTTTTAGCCAAAACAGGATTAGATAGGCTGAGAAAGAGAAAAAAAAAAAATTTAGCCCATAATTCTATTCCTACCCAACCCGTGCTATAAAATTCCAAAACAAATAGCAAAAAAATTCAAAAATTAAAAAAGTTAATTCCGGCATTATTTCTATCCGAAACGGTTTGAGAGTGGCTGAGAAAGTGAGAAAAAAATTTTAGTCCCGAATTTCGTTCATACTCGACCCGGGCAAGAAAGTTCCGAAAAAAATAGCAAAAAAATTCAAAAAATTAAAGAACCCCTTTTCGGAATTATTTTTAGCCAAAACGGGATGAGATAGGCCGAGAAAGAGAAAAAAAAAAATTAGCCTAGAATTCTGTTCCTACCCAACCCGTGCTAGAAAATTCCAAAAAAAATAGCAAAAAAATTAAAAAAATTAAAAAAGTTAATTCCGGCATTATTTCTATCCGAAACAGTTTGAGAGTGGCCGGGAAAGTGAGAAAAAAATTTTAGTCCCGAATTCCGTTCATACTCGACCCGGGAAAGAAAGTTCCGAAAAAAATAGCAAAAAAATTCAAAAAATTAAAAAACCCCTTTCCGGCATTATATTTAGCCAAAACGGGATGAGATAGGCCGAGAAAGAGAAAAAAAAATTTAGTCCCGAATTCCGTTCATACTCAATCCGGGAAAGAAAACTCCAAAAAAAATTAGAAAAAAAAATCAAAAAACCTCTTTCCGACATTATTTTTAGCTAAAACGGAATGAGATAGGCCGAAAAAGAGAAAAAAAATTTAGTCCCGAATTCCATTCATACTCGTCTTCAGGAAGAAAATTGCTAAAGAAATAGCAAAAAAATTAAAAAAATTAAAAAACCTCTCTCCGGCATTATTTTTAGCCAAACGGGATGAGATAGGCTTAGAAAGAGAGAAAAAACTTTTAGTCCCAAATTCTGTTCCTACCCAACCCAAGCTAGAAAATTCCCAAAAAAAAAAAAGCAAAAAAATTCAAAAAATTAAAAAAGTTAATTCCGGCATTATTTCTATCCAAAAATGGGTTGAGAGTGGCTGAGAAAGAGAGAAAAAAATTTTAGTCCAGAGTTCCGTTCATACTCGACCCGGACAAGAAAATTCCGAAAAAAATAGCAAAAAAATTCAAAAAATTAAAAAACCTTATTCCGGCATTCTTTTTAGCCAAAACGGGATGAGATCGGCCGAGAAAGACAGAAAAAAATTTTAGTCCCGAATTCTGTTCTCACCCAACCTGAGCTAGAAAATTCCAAAAAAAAGAGCAAAAAAATTCAAATAATTGAAAAACCTCTTTCCGGCATTATTTTTAGCCAAAACGGGATGAGATATGCCGAGAAAGAGCGAAAAAAAATTTAGTCCCGAATTCCCTTCATACTCGACCCCGGCAAGAAAATTCCGAAAAAAATAGCAAAAAAATTCAAAAAATTAAAAAACCTAATTCCGGCATTATTTCTAGGGAAAACGGAATGAGATAGACCGAGAAAGAGGAAAAAAAATTTTAGTCCCGAATTCCATTCATTCTCGACTTGGGCAAGAAAATTTCGAAAAAAATAGCAAAAAATTAAAAAACCCCTTTCCGGCATTATTTTTAGCCAAAACGGGATGAGATAGGCCAGGAAAGAGAGAAAAATTTTAGTCCCGAATTTCATTCATACTCGTCCTCGGGAAGAAAATTGCGAAAAAAAATAGCAAAAATATTCAAAAAATAAAAAAACCTCTCTCTGGCATTATTTTTAGCCAAAACGGGATGAGATAGGCCAAAAAAGAGAAAAAAAAAATTTTAGACCCGAATTCTGTTCATACTCAATCCGGGTAAGAAAATACCAAAAAAAATAGAAATAAAAATCAAAAAATTAAAAAACCTCTTTCCGGCATTATTTTTAGCAAAAACGGGATGAGATAGGCCGAAAAAGGGAAAAAAAAGTTTTAGTCCCGAATTTCGTTCATACTAGGCCCGGGGAAGAGAATTACGAAATAAAGTAGCAAAAAAATTCAAAAAATTAAAAACCCTCTTTCCGGCAATATTTTTAGCCACGACGGGATGAGATAGGCCTAGAAAGAGAGAAAAATTTTAGTCCCGAATTCTATTCATACTCGACCCTGAGAAGAAAATTGCGAAAAAAAATAGCAAAAAAATTCAAAAAATTAAAAAACCTTTTTCTGGCATTATTTTTAGCCAAAACGGGATGAGATAGGTCGAGAAAGAGGGAAAAAAATTTTAGTCCCGAATTCCGCTCATACTCGACCCCGGCAAGAAAATTCCAAAAAAAATAGCAAACAAATTCAAAAAATTAAGAATCCTCTCTCCGGTATTATTTTTAGCCAAAGAGGATGAGATAGGCCAAGAAAGAGAAAAAAAAATTTTAGTCCCGAATTCCGTTCATACTCGACCCCCGGCAAGAAAATTCCGAAAAAAAACAAGCAAAAAAATTCAAAAATCTCATTCTGGCATTATTTTCTAGGGAAAACGGAATGAGATAGGCCGAGAAAGAGGAAACAAAATTTTAGTCCCGAATTCCATTCAATCTCGACCCGAGCAAGAAAATTCCAAAAAAATAGCAAAAAAATTCAAAAAATTAAAAAACCCCTTTCCAGCATTATTTTTAGCCAAAAAGGGATTAGATAGGCTGAGAAAGAGAAAAAAAAAAAAATTTAGCCCATAATTCTATTCCTACACAACCCGTGCTATAAAATTCCAAAACAAATAGCAAAAAAATTCAAAAATTAAAAAAGTTAATTCCAGCATTATTTCTATCCGAAACGGTTTGAGAGTGGCTGAGAAAGTGAGAAAAAAATTTTAGTCCCGAATTTCGTTCATACTCGACCCGGGCAAGAAAGTTCCGAAAAAAATAGCAAAAAAATTCAAAAAATTAAAGAACCCCTTTTCGGCATTATTTTTAGCCAAAACGGGATGAGATAGGCCGAGAAAGAGAAAAAAAAAAAAAATTAGCCTAGAATTCTGTTCCTACCCAACCCGTGCTAGAAAATTCCAAAAAAAATAGCAAAAAAATTAAAAAAATTAAAAAAGTTAATTCCGGCATTATTTCTATCCGAAACAGTTTGAGAGTGGCCGAGAAAGTGAGAAAAAAATTTTAGTCCCGAATTCCGTTCATACTCGACCCGGGAAAGAAAGTTCCGAAAAAAATAGCAAAAAAATTCAAAAAATTAAAAAACCCCTTTCCGGCATTATATTTAGCCAAAACGGGATGAGATAGGCCGAGAAAGAGAAAAAAAAATTTAGTCCCGAATTCCGTTCATACTCAATCCGGGAAAGAAAACTCCAAAAAAAATTAGAAAAAAAAATCAAAAAACCTCTTTCCGACATTATTTTTAGCTAAAACGGAATGAGATAGGCCGAAAAAGAGAAAAAAAATTTAGTCCCGAATTCCATTCATACTCGTCTTCAGGAAGAAAATTGCTAAAGAAATAGCAAAAAAATTAAAAAAATTAAAAAACCTCTCTCCGGCATTATTTTTAGCCAAACGGGATGAGATAGGCTTAGAAAGAGAGAAAAAACTTTTAGTCCCAAATTCTGTTCCTACCCAACCCAAGCTAGAAAATTCCCAAAAAAAAAAAAGCAAAAAAATTCAAAAAATTAAAAAAGTTAATTCCGGCATTATTTCTATCCAAAAATGGGTTGAGAGTGGCTGAGAAAGAGAGAAAAAAATTTTAGTCCAGAGTTCCGTTCATACTCGACCCGGGCAAGAAAATTCCGAAAAAAATAGCAAAAAAATTCAAAAAATTAAAAAACCTTATTCCGGCATTCTTTTTAGCCAAAACGGGATGAGATCGGCCGAGAAAGACAGAAAAAAATTTTAGTCCCGAATTCTGTTCTCACCCAACCTGAGCTAGAGAATTCCAAAAAAAAGAGCAAAAAAATTCAAATAATTGAAAAACCTCTTTCCGGCATTATTTTTAGCCAAAACGGGATGAGATATGCCGAGAAAGAGCGAAAAAAAATTTAGTCCCGAATTCCCTTCATACTCGACCCCGGCAAGAAAATTCCGCAAATAGCAAAAAAATTCAAAAAATTAAAAAACCTAATTCCGGCATTATTTCTAGGGAAAACGGAATGAGATAGACCGAGAAAGAGGAAAAAAAATTTTAGTCCCGAATTCCATTCATTCTCGACTTGGGCAAGAAAATTTCGAAAAAAATAGCAAAAAATTAAAAAACCCCTTTCCGGCATTATTTTTAGCCAAAACGGGATGAGATAGGCCAGGAAAGAGAGAAAAATTTTAGTCCCGAATTTCATTCATACTCGTCCTCGGGAAGAAAATTGCGAAAAAAAATAGCAAAAATATTCAAAAAATAAAAAAACCTCTCTCTGGCATTATTTTTAGCCAAACGGGATGAGATAGGCCAAAAAAGAGAAAAAAAAATTTTAGACCCGAATTCTGTTCATACTCAACGGGTAAGAAAATACCAAAAAAAATAGAAATAAAAATCAAAAAATTAAAAAACCTCTTTCCGGCATTATTTTTAGCAAAAACGGGATGAGATAGGCCGAAAAAGGGAAAAAAAAAGTTTTAGTCCCGAATTTCGTTCATACTAGGCCCGGGGAAGAGAATTACGAAATAAAATAGCAAAAAAATTCAAAAAATTAAAAACCCTCTTTCCGGCAATATTTTTAGCCACGACGGGATGAGATAGGCCTAGAAAGAGTGAAAAATTTTAGTCCCGAATTCTATTCATACTCGACCCTGAGAAGAAAATTGCGAAAAAAAATAGCAAAAGAATTCAAAAAATTAAAAAACCTTTTTCTGGCATTATTTTTAGCCAAAACGGGATGAGATAGGTCGAGAAAGAGCGAAAAAAATTTTAGTCCCGAATTCCGCTCATACTCGACCCCGGCAAGAAAATTCCAAAAAAAATAGCAAACAAATTCAAAAAATTAAGAATCCTCTCTCCGGTATTATTTTTAGCCAAAGACGATGAGATAGGCCAAGAAAGAGAAAAAAAAATTTTAGTCCCGAATTCCGTTCATACTCGACCCCCGGCAAGAAAATTCCGAAAAAAAACAAGCAAAAAAATTCAAAAATCTCATTCTGGCATTATTTTCTAGGGAAAACGGAATGAGATAGGCCGAGAAAGAGGAAACAAAATTTTAGTCCCGAATTCCATTCAATCTCGACCCGAGCAAGAAAATTCCAAAAAAATAGCAAAAAAATTCAAAAAATTAAAAAACCCCTTTCCAGCATTATTTTTAGCCAGAACAGGATTAGATAGGCTGAGAAAGAGAAAAAAAAAAAAATTTAGCCCATAATTCTATTCCTACCCAACCCGTGCTATAAAATTCCAAAACAAATAGCAAAAAAATTCAAAAATTAAAAAAGTTAATTCCGGCATTATTTCTATCCGAAACGGTTTTGAGAGGGCTGAGAAAGTGAGAAAACAGTTTTATTTCGTCCCGAATTTCGATCAATTACTTGACCCGGGCAAAGAAAGTTCCGAAAAAAATAGCAAAAAAATCAAAAAATTTAAAGAACCCCTTTTCGGGCATTATTTTTAGCACAAACGGAAAATGAATAGGCCGAAAAGAGAAAAAAAAAAAAAAAATTAGCCTAGAATTCTGTTCCTACCCAACCCGTGCTAGAAAATTCCAAAAAATATAGCAAAAAAATTCAAAAATTAAAAAAGTTAATTCCAGCATTATTTCTATCCGAAACGGTTTGAGAGTGGCTGAGAAAGTGAGAAAAAAATTTTAGTCCCGAATTTCGTTCATACTCGACCCGGTCAAGAAAGTTCCGAAAAAAATAGCAAAAAAATTCAAAAAATTAAAAAACCCCTTTTCGGCATTATTTTTAGCCAAAACGGGATGAGATAGGCCGAGAAAGAGAAAAAAAAAAAAATTAGCACTAGATTCTGTTCCTACCACCCATGCTAGAAAATCCAGAGAAAAAAATAGCAAAAAAAATAAAAAAATTAAAAAAGTTAATTCCAGCATTATTTCTATCCGAAACAGTTTGAGAGTGGCCGAGAAAGTGAGAAAAAAATTTTAGTCCCGAATTCCGTTCATACTCAACCCGGGCAAGAAAGTTCCGAAAAAAATAGCAAAAAAATTCAAAAAATTAAAAAACCCCTTTTCGGCATTATTTTTAGCCAAAACAGGATGAGATAAGGCCGAGAAAGGAAAAAAAAAAAAAAAATAGCCTAGAATTCTGTTCCTACCCAACCCATGCTAGAAAATTCCAAAAAAAATAGCAAAAAAATTAAAAAAATTAAAAAAGTTATTTCCGGCATTATTTCTATCCGAAACAGTTTGAGAGTGGCCGAGAAAGTGAGAAAAAAATTTTAGTCCCGAATTCCGTTCATACTCGACCCGGGCAAGAAAGTTCCGAAAAAAATAGCAAAAAAATTCAAAAAATTAAAAAACCCCTTTACGGCATTATATTTAGCCAAAACGGGATGAGATAGGCCGAGAAAGTGAAAAAAAAATTTAGTCCCGAATTCCGTTCATACTCAATCTGGGAAAGAAAACTCCAAAAAAAATTAGAAAAAAAAATCAAAAAACCTCTTTCCGACATTATTTTTAGCTAAAACGGAATGAGATAGGCCGAAAAAGAGAAAAAAAATTTAGTCCCGAATTCCATTCACACTCGTCTTCAGGAAGAAAATTGCTAAAGAAATAGCAAAAAAATTAAAAAAATTAAAAAACCTCTCTCCGGCATTATTTTTAGCCAAACGGGATGAGATAGGCTTAGAAAGAGAGAAAAAACTTTTAGTCCCAAATTCTGTTCCTACCCAACCCAAGCTAGAAAATTCCCAAAAAAAAAAAAGCAAAAAAATTCAAAAAATTAAAAAAGTTAATTCCGGCATTATTTCTATCCAAAAATGGGTTGAGAGTGGCTGAGAAAGAGAGAAAAAAATTTTAGTCCAGAGTTCCGTTCATACTCGACCCGGACAAGAAAATTTCGAAAAAAATAGCAAAAAAATTCAAAAAATTAAAAAACCTTATTCCGGCATTCTTTTTAGCCAAAACGGGATGAGATCGGCCGAGAAAGACAGAAAAAAATTTTAGTCCCGAATTCTGTTCTCACCCAACCTGAGCTAGAGAATTCCAAAAAAAAGAGCAAAAAAATTCAAATAATTGAAAAACCTCTTTCCGACATTATTTTTAGCCAAAACGGGATGAGATATGCCGAGAAAGAGCGAAAAAAAATTTAGTCCCGAATTCCCTTCATACTCGACCCCGGCAAGAAAATTCCGAAACAAAT
>NW_022155189.1:0-15873 GCF_001633185.2 Quercus lobata | reverse complement strand
GGTCGTGTATGAACAGAATTCGGGACTAAAATTTTTTTCTAGCTTTCTCGGCGTATCTCATCCCCGTTTTGGCTAAAAAAAAATGCCGGACAGAGGTTTTTTAATTTTTTTCCTTTTTTTTTAGGAATTTTCTTGCACGGATTGAGTATGAACGGAATTCGGGACTAAAATTGTTTTTCTCTCTTGCCCTAGCTATCTCATCCCGTTTTGGCTAAAAATAATACTGGAAAGAGGTTTCTTAATTTTTTGAAATTTTTGCTATTTTTTTCGTAATTTTCTTGCCCGGGTCGAGTATGGACGGAATTCGGGACTAAAATATTTTCCTCGCTTTCTCGGCCTATCTCATCCCATTTTGGCAAAAAATAATGCAGGAGAGAGGTTTTTTAATTTTTTGAATTTTTTTTCGAATTTCGTCGTAGTTTTCGTGCCCGGGTCGACTATGAACGAAATTTGGGACTAAAATGTTTTCCTCGCTTTCTCGGCCTATCTCATCCCGTTTTGGGTAAAAATAATGCTGGAAAGAGGTTTTTTAATTTTTTGAATTTTTTTGCTTTTTTTTAGGAATTTTCTTGCCCGGGTCGAGTATGAACGGGATTCGGGCTAAAATATTTTTCTCTATCATCCCGTTTTGGCTAAAAATAATGCCGAAGAGGGGATTTTTTTTTTTGTGAATTTTTTTGCGAGTTTTTTCGGAATTTTCTTGCCCGGGTCGAGTATGAACTTGATTCGGGACTAAAATTTTTTTTTTCCCTTTCTCGGCCTGTCTCACCCCGTTTTGGCTAAAAATAATACCGGAAAGAGGTTTTTAATTTTTTGAATTTTTTTGCAATTTCTTTCGGAATTTTCCTTCCCGGGTCGAGTATTAACGGAATTCGGGACTAAAATTGTTTTTCTCTCTTTCCCTGGCTATCTCATCCCGTTTTGGCTAAAAATAATACTGGAAAGAGGTTTCTTAATTTTTTGAAATTTTTGCTATTTTTTTCGTAATTTTCTTGCCCGGGTCGAGTATGGACGGAATTCGGGACTAAAATGTTTTCCTCGCTTTCTCGGCCTATCTCATCCCATTTTGGTAAAAATAATGCAGGAGAGAGGTTTTTTAATTTTTTGAATTTTTTTGCTTTTTTTTAGGAATTTTCTTGCCCGGGTCGAGTATGAACGGGATTCGGGCTAAAATATTTTTCTCTATCATCCCGTTTTGGCTAAAAATAATGCCGGGGAGGGGATTTTTTTTTTTTGTGAATTTTTTTGCGAGTTTTTTCAGAATTTTCTTGCCCGGGTCGAGAATGAACTTGATTCGGGACTAAAATTTTTTTTTCCCTTTCTCGGCCTGTCTCACCCCGTTTTGGCTAAAAATAGTACCGGAAAGAGGTTTTTAATTTTTTGAATTTTTTTGCAATTTCTTTCGGAATTTTCCTGCCCGGGTCGAGTATTAACGGAATTCGGGACTAAAATTGTTTTTCTCTCTTTCCCTGGCTATCTCATCCCGTTTTGGCTAAAAATAATACTGGAAAGAGGTTTCTTAATTTTTTGAAATTTTTGCTATTTTTTTCGTAATTTTCTTGCCCGGGTCGAGTATGGACGGAATTCGGGACTAAAATATTTTCCTCGCTTTCTCGGCCTATCTCATCCCATTTTGGCAAAAAATAATGCAGGAGAGAGGTTTTTTAATTTTTTGAATTTTTTTTCGAATTTCGTAGTAGTTTTCTTGCCCGGGTCTACTATGAACGGAATTTGGGACTAAAATTTTTTCCTCGCTTTCTCGGCCTATCTCATCCCGTTTTGGGTAAAAATAATGCTGGAAAGAGGTTTTTTAATTTTTTGAATTTTTTTGCTTTTTTTTAGGAATTTTCTTGCCCGGGTCGAGTATGAACGGGATTCGGGCTAAAATATTTTTCTCTATCATCCCGTTTTGGCTAAAAATAATGCCGAAGAGGGGATTTTTTTTTTTGTGAATTTTTTTGCGAGTTTTTTCGGAATTTTCTTGCCCGGGTCGAGTATGAACTTGATTCGGGTCTAAAATTTTTTTTTCCCTTTCTCGGCCTGTCTCACCCCGTTTTGGCTAAAAATAATACCGGAAACAGGTTTTTAATTTTTTGAATTTTTTTGCTTTTTTTTAGGAATTTTCTTGCCCGGGTCGAGTATGAACGGGATTCGGGCTAAAATATTTTTCTCTATCATCCCGTTTTGGCTAAAAATAATGCCGCAGAAGGGATTTTTTTTTTTGTGAATTTTTTTGCGAGTTTTTTCGGAATTTTCTTGCCCGGGTCGAGTATGAACTTGATTCGGTTCTAAAATTTTTTTTTCCCTTTCTCGGCCTGTCTCACCCCGTTTTGGCTAAAAATAATACCGGAAACAGGTTTTTAATTTTTTGAATTTTTTTGCAATTTCTTTCGGAATTTTCCTTCTCGGGTCGAGTATTAACGGAATTCGGGACTAAAATTGTTTTTCTCTCTTTCCCTGGCTATCTCATCCCGTTTTGGCTAAAAATAATACTGGAAAGAGGTTTCTTAATTTTTTGAAATTTTTGCTATTTTTTTCGTAATTTTCTTGCCCGGGTCGAGTATGGACGGAATTCGGGACTAAAATCTTTTCCTCGCTTTCTCGGCCTATCTCATCCCATTTTGGTAAAAAATAATGCAGGAGAGAGGTTTTTTAATTTTTTGAATTTTTTTTCGAATTTCGTCGTAGTTTTCTTGCCCGGGTCGACTATGAACGGAATTTGGGACTAAAATTTTTTCCTCGCTTTCTCGGCCTATCTCATCCCGTTTTGGGTAAAAATAATGCTGGAAAGAGGTTTTTTAATTTTTTGAATTTTTTTGCTTTTTTTTAGGAATTTTCTTGCCCGGGTCGAGTATGAACGGGATTCGGGCTAAAATATTTTTCTCTATCATCCCGTTTTGGCTAAAAATAATGCCGCAGAAGGGATTTTTTTTTTTGTGAATTTTTTTGCGAGTTTTTTCGGAATTTTCTTGCCCGGGTCGAGTATGAACTTGATTCGGTTCTAAAATTTTTTTTTCCCTTTCTCGGCCTGTCTCACCCCGTTTTGGCTAAAAATAATACCGGAAAGAGGTTTTTAATTTTTTGAATTTTTTTGCAATTTCTTTCGGAATTTTCCTGCCCGGGTCGAGTGTTAACGGAGTTCGGGACTAAAATTGTTTTTCTCTCTTTCCCTGGCTATCTCATCCCGTTTTGGCTAAAAATAATACTGGAAAGAGGTTTCTTAATTTTTTGAAATTTTTGCTATTTTTTTCGTAATTTTCTTGCCCGGGTCGAGTATGGACGGAATTCGGGACTAAAATATTTTCCTCGCTTTCTCGGCCTATCTCATCCCATTTTGGCAAAAAATAATGCAGGAGAGAGGTTTTTTAATTTTTTGAATTTTTTTTCGAATTTCGTCGTAGTTTTCTTGCCCGGGTCGACTATGAACGGAAATTTGGGACTAAAATTTTTTCCTCACTTTCTCGGCCTATCTCATCCCGTTTTGGGTAAAAATAATGCTAGAAAGAGGTTTTTTAATTTTTTGAATTTTTTTGCTTTTTTTTAGGAATTTTCTTGCCCGGGTCGAGTATGAACGGGATTCGGGCTAAAATATTTTTCTCTATCATCCCGTTTTGGCTAAAAATAATGCCGAAGAGGGGATTTTTTTTTTTGTGAATTTTTTTGCGAGTTTTTTCGGAATTTTCTTGCCCGGGTCGAGTATGAACTTGATTCGGGTCTAAAATTTTTTTTTCCCTTTCTCGGCCTGTCTCACCCCGTTTTGGCTAAAAATAATACCGGAAACAGGTTTTTAATTTTTTGAATTTTTTTGCTTTTTTTTAGGAATTTTCTTGCCCGGGTCGAGTATGAACGGGATTCGGGCTAAAATATTTTTCTCTATCATCCCGTTTTGGCTAAAAATAATGCCGCAGAAGGGATTTTTTTTTTTGTGAATTTTTTTGCGAGTTTTTTCGGAATTTTCTTGCCCGGGTCGAGTATGAACTTGATTCGGTTCTAAAATTTTTTTTTCCCTTTCTCGGCCTGTCTCACCCCGTTTTGGCTAAAAATAATACCGGAAAGAGGTTTTTAATTTTTTGAATTTTTTTGCAATTTCTTTCGGAATTTTCCTTCTCGGGTCGAGTATTAACGGAATTCGGGACTAAAATTGTTTTTCTCTCTTTCCCTGGCTATCTCATCCCATTTTGGCTAAAAATAATACTGGAAAGAGGTTTCTTAATTTTTTGAAATTTTTGCTATTTTTTTCGTAATTTTCTTGCCCGGGTCGAGTATGGACGGAATTCGGGACTAAAATCTTTTCCTCGCTTTCTCGGCCTATCTCATCCCATTTTGGTAAAAAATAATGCAGGAGAGAGGTTTTTTAATTTTTTGAATTTTTTTGCTTTTTTTTAGGAATTTCCTTGCCCGGGTCGAGTATGAACGGGATTCGGGCTAAAATATTTTTCTCTATCATCCCGTTTTGGCTAAAAATAATGCCGAAGAGGGGATTTTTTTTTTGTGAATTTTTTTGCGAGTTTTTTCGGAATTTTCTTGCCCGGGTCGAGTATGAACTTGATTCGGTTCTAAAATTTTTTTTTCCCTTTCTCGGCCTGTCTCACCCCGTTTTGGCTAAAAATAATACCGGAAACAGGTTTTTAATTTTTTGAATTTTTTTGCAATTTCTTTCGGAATTTTCCTTCTCGGGTCGAGTATTAACGGAATTCGGGACTAAAATTGTTTTTCTCTCTTTCCCTGGCTATCTCATCCCGTTTTGGCTAAAAATAATACTGGAAAGAGGTTTCTTAATTTTTTGAAATTTTTGCTATTTTTTTCGTAATTTTCTTGCCCAGGTCGAGTATGGACGGAATTCGGGACTAAAATCTTTTCCTCGCTTTCTCGGCCTATCTCATCCCATTTTGGTAAAAAATAATGCAGGAGAGAGGTTTTTTAATTTTTTGAATTTTTTTTCGAATTTCGTCGTAGTTTTCTTGCCCGGGTCGACTATGAACGGAATTTGGGACTAAAATTTTTTCCTCGCTTTCTCGGCCTATCTCATCCCGTTTTGGGTAAAAATAATGCTGGAAAGAGGTTTTTTAATTTTTTGAATTTTTTTGCTTTTTTTTAGGAATTTTCTTGCCCGGGTCGAGTATGAACGGGATTCGGGCTAAAATATTTTTCTCTATCATCCCGTTTTGGCTAAAAATAATGCCGAAGAGGGGATTTTTTTTTTTGTGAATTTTTTTGCGAGTTTTTTCGGAATTTTCTTGCCCGGGTCGAGTATGAACTTGATTCGGGTCTAAAATTTTTTTTTCCCTTTCTCGGCCTGTCTCACCCCGTTTTGGCTAAAAATAATACCGGAAACAGGTTTTTAATTTTTTGAATTTTTTTGCTTTTTTTTAGGAATTTTCTTGCCCGGGTCGAGTATGAACGGGATTCGGGCTAAAATATTTTTCTCTATCATCCCGTTTTGGCTAAAAATAATGCCGCAGAAGGGATTTTTTTTTTTGTGAATTTTTTTGCGAGTTTTTTCGAAATTTTCTGCCCGGGTCGAGTATGAACTTGATTCGGTTCTAAAATTTTTTTTTCCCTTTCTCGGCCTGTCTCACCCCGTTTTGGCTAAAAATAATACCGGAAACAGGTTTTTAATTTTTTGAATTTTTTTGCAATTTCTTTCGGAATTTTCCTTCTCGGGTCGAGTATTAACGGAATTCGGGACTAAAATTGTTTTTCTCTCTTTCCCTGGCTATCTCATCCCGTTTTGGCTAAAAATAATACTGGAAAGAGGTTTCTTAATTTTTTGAAATTTTTGCTATTTTTTTCGTAATTTTCTTGCCCGGGTCGAGTATGGACGGAATTCGGGACTAAAATCTTTTCCTCGCTTTCTCGGCCTATCTCATCCCATTTTGGTAAAAAATAATGCAGGAGAGAGGTTTTTTAATTTTTTGAATTTTTTTGCTTTTTTTTAGGAATTTCCTTGCCCGGGTCGAGTATGAACGGGATTCGGGCTAAAATATTTTTCTCTATCATCCCGTTTTGGCTAAAAATAATGCCGAAGAGGGGATTTTTTTTTTTGTGAATTTTTTTGCGAGTTTTTTCGGAATTTTCTTGCCCGGGTCGAGTATGAACTTGATTCGGTTCTAAAATTTTTTTTTCCCTTTCTCGGCCTGTCTCACCCCGTTTTGGCTAAAAATAATACCGGAAACAGGTTTTTAATTTTTTGAATTTTTTTGCAATTTCTTTCGGAATTTTCCTTCCCGGGTCGAGTATTAACGGAATTCGGGACTAAAATTGTTTTTCTCTCTTTCCCTGGCTATCTCATCCCGTTTTGGCTAAAAATAATACTGGAAAGAGGTTTCTTAATTTTTTGAAATTTTTGCTATTTTTTTCGTAATTTTCTTGCCCGGGTCGAGTATGGACGGAATTCGGGACTAAAATTTTTCCTCGCTTTCTCGGCCTATCTCATCCCATTTTGGTAAAAAATAATGCAGGAGAGTGGTTTTTTAATTTTTTGAATTTTTTTTCGAATTTCGTCGTAGTTTTCTTGCCCGGGTCGACTATGAACGGAATTTGGGACTAAAATTTTTTCCTCGCTTTCTCGGCCTATCTCATCCCGTTTTGGGTAAAAATAATGCTGGAAAGAGGTTTTTTAATTTTTTGAATTTTTTTGCTTTTTTTTAGGAATTTTCTTGCCCGGGTCGAGTATGAACGGGATTCGGGCTAAAATATTTTTCTCTATCATCCCGTTTTGGCTAAAAATAATGCCGAAGAGGGGATTTTTTTTTTTGTGAATTTTTTTGCGAGTTTTTTCGGAATTTTCTTGCCCGGGTCGAGTATGAACTTGATTCGGGTCTAAAATTTTTTTTTCCCTTTCTCGGCCTGTCTCACCCCGTTTTGGCTAAAAATAATACCGGAAACAGGTTTTAATTTTTTTTGAAATTTTTTTTGCTTTTTTTTAAGGAATTTTCTTGCCCCGGGTTCGAGTATGAACGGGATTCGGCTAAATATATTTCTGCTATCATCCGTTTTGGCTAAATAATGCGCAGAAGGGATTTTTTTTTTTGTGAATTTTTTTGCGAGTTTTTTCGGAATTTTCTTGCCCGGGTCGAGTATGAACTTGATTCGGTTCTAAAATTTTTTTTTCCCTTTCTCGGCCTGTCTCACCCCGTTTTGGCTAAAAATAATACCGGAAACAGGTTTTTAATTTTTTGAATTTTTTTGCAATTTCTTTCGGAATTTTCCTTCTCGGGTCGAGTATTAACGGAATTCGGGACTAAAATTGTTTTTCTCTCTTTCCCTGGCTATCTCATCCCTTTTTGGCTAAAAATAATACTGGAAAGAGGTTTCTTAATTTTTTGAAATTTTTGCTATTTTTTTCGTAATTTTCTTGCCCGGGTCGAGTATGGACGGAATTCGGGACTAAAATCTTTTCCTCGCTTTCTCGGCCTATCTCATCCCATTTTGGTAAAAAATAATGCAGGAGAGAGGTTTTTTAATTTTTTGAATTTTTTTGCTTTTTTTTAGGAATTTCCTTGCCCGGGACGAGTATGAACGGGATTCGGGCTAAAATATTTTTCTCTATCATCCCGTTTTGGCTAAAAATAATGCCGAATAGGGGATTTTTTTTTTTGTGAATTTTTTTGCGAGTTTTTTCGGAATTTTCTTGCCCGGGTCGAGTATGAACTTGATTCGGTTCTAAAATTTTTTTTTCCCTTTCTCGGCCTGTCTCACCCCGTTTTGGCTAAAAATAATACCGGAAACAGGTTTTTAATTTTTTGAATTTTTTTGCAATTTCTTTCGGAATTTTCCTTCCCGGGTCGAGTATTAACGGAATTCGGGACTAAAATTGTTTTTCTCTCTTTCCCTGGCTATCTCATCCCGTTTTGGCTAAAAATAATACTGGAAAGAGGTTTCTTAATTTTTTGAAATTTTTGCTATTTTTTTCGTAATATTCTTGCCCGGGTCGAGTATGGACGGAATTCGGGACTAAAATATTTTCCTCGCTTTCTCGGCCTATCTCATCCCATTTTGGCAAAAAATAATACCAGAAAGTGGTTTTGTGATTTTCTTAATTTTTTTGATATTTTTTTTCGCCTTTTTTTATAGGAATTTCCTTGCCCGGGTCGAGTATGAAAACGGGATTCGGGCTAAATATTTTTCTCTATCATCCCGTTTTGGGCTAAAAATAATGCCGAATAGGGGATTTTTTTTTTTGTGAATTTTTTTGCGAGTTTTTTCGGAATTTTCTTGCCCGGGTCGAGTATGAACTTGATTCGGTTCTAAAATTTTTTTTTCCCTTTCTCGGCCTGTCTCACCCCGTTTTGGCTAAAAATAATACCGGAAACAGGTTTTTAATTTTTTGAATTTTTTTGCAATTTCTTTCGGAATTTTCCTTCTCGGGTCGAGTATTAACGGAATTCGGGACTAAAATTGTTTTTCTCTCTTTCCCTGGCTATCTCATCCCTTTTTGGCTAAAAATAATACTGGAAAGAGGTTTCTTAATTTTTTGAAATTTTTGCTATTTTTTTCGTAATTTTCTTGCCCGGGTCGAGTATGGACGGAATTCGGGACTAAAATCTTTTCCTCGCTTTCTCGGCCTATCTCATCCCATTTTGGTAAAAAATAATGCAGGAGAGAGGTTTTTTAATTTTTTGAATTTTTTCGAATTGTCCGTAAGTTTCTTAGCCCGGGTCGACTATGAACGGAAATTTGGGACTAAAATTTTTTCCTCGCTTTCTTCCTCGGCCTATCTCATCCCGTTTTGGGTAAATATGCTGGAAAGAGGTTTTTAATTTTTTTGAATTTTTTTGCTTTTTTTTAGGAAGTTTTCTTGCCCGGTCGAGTATGAACCGGGATCGGGCTAAAAATATTTTTCTCTATCATCCCGTTTTGGGCTAAAAAAATAATGCGAAGAGGGGATTTTTTTTTTTTTGTGAATTTTTTTTTTGCGGTTTTTCGGGAATTTTTTCTTGCCCGGTAGAGTATGAACTTGATTTCAGGTTCCTAAAATTTTTTTTCCATTTCTCTGGCCTGTCTCACCCCGTTTTGGCAAAATAATACCGGAAACAGGTTTTTAATTTTTTGAATTTTTTTGCTTTTTTTTAGGAATTTTCTTGCCCGGGTCGAGTATGAACGGGATTCGGGCTAAAATATTTTTCTCTATCATCCCGTTTTGGCTAAAAATAATGCCGCAGAAGGGATTTTTTTTTTTGTGAATTTTTTTGCGAGTTTTTTCGGAATTTTCTTGCCCGGGTCGAGTATGAACTTGATTCGGTTCTAAAATTTTTTTTTCCCTTTCTCGGCCTGTCTCACCCCGTTTTGGCTAAAAATAATACCGGAAACAGGTTTTTAATTTTTTGAATTTTTTTGCAATTTCTTTCGGAATTTTCCTTCTCGGGTCGAGTATTAACGGAATTCGGGACTAAAATTGTTTTTCTCTCTTTCCCTGGCTATCTCATCCCTTTTTGGCTAAAAATAATACTGGAAAGAGGTTTCTTAATTTTTTGAAATTTTTGCTATTTTTTTCGTAATTTTCTTGCCCGGGTCGAGTATGGACGGAATTCGGGACTAAAATCTTTTCCTCGCTTTCTCGGCCTATCTCATCCCATTTTGGTAAAAAATAATGCAGGAGAGTGGTTTTTTAATTTTTTGAATTTTTTTTCGAATTTCGTCGTAGTTTTCTTGCCCGGGTCGACTATGAACGGAATTTGGGACTAAAATTTTTTCCTCGCTTTCTCGGCCTATCTCATCCCGTTTTGGGTAAAAATAATGCTGGAAAGAGGTTTTTTAATTTTTTGAATTTTTTTGCTTTTTTTTAGGAATTTTCTTGCCCGGGTCGAGTATGAACGGGATTCGGGCTAAAATATTTTTCTCTATCATCCCGTTTTGGCTAAAAATAATGCCGGGGAGGGGATTTTTTTTTTTTGTGAATTTTTTTGCGAGTTTTTTCAGAATTTTCTTGCCCGGGTCGAGAATGAACTTGATTCGGGACTAAAATTTTTTTTTCCCTTTCTCGGCCTGTCTCACCCCGTTTTGGCTAAAAATAGTACCGGAAAGAGGTTTTTAATTTTTTGAATTTTTTTGCAATTTCTTTCGGAATTTTCCTGCCCGGGTCGAGTATTAACGGGAATTTCGGGCTAAAATATTTTTCTCTATCATCCCGTTTTGGGTAAAATAATGCCGCAGAAGGGATTTTTTTTTTTTGTGAATTTTTTTTTGCGAGTTTTTTCGGAATTTTCTTGCCCGGGTCGAGTATGAACTTGATTCGGTTCTAAAATTTTTTTTTCCCTTTCTCGGCCTGTCTCACCCCGTTTTGGCTAAAAATAATACCGGAAACAGGTTTTTAATTTTTTGAATTTTTTTGCAATTTCTTTCGGAATTTTCCTTCTCGGGTCGAGTATTAACGGAATTCGGGACTAAAATTGTTTTTCTCTCTTTCCCTGGCTATCTCATCCCGTTTTGGCTAAAAATAATACTGGAAAGAGGTTTCTTAATTTTTTGAAATTTTTGCTATTTTTTTCGTAATTTTCTTGCCCAGGTCGAGTATGGACGGAATTCGGGACTAAAATCTTTTCCTCGCTTTCTCGGCCTATCTCATCCCATTTTGGTAAAAAATAATGCAGGAGAGAGGTTTTTTAATTTTTTGAATTTTTTTTCGAATTTCGTCGTAGTTTTCTTGCCCGGGTCGACTATGAACGGAATTTGGGACTAAAATTTTTTCCTCGCTTTCTCGGCCTATCTCATCCCGTTTTGGGTAAAAATAATGCTGGAAAGAGGTTTTTTAATTTTTTGAATTTTTTTGCTTTTTTTTAGGAATTTTCTTGCCCGGGTCGAGTATGAACGGGATTCGGGCTAAAATATTTTTCTCTATCATCCCGTTTTGGCTAAAAATAATGCCGAAGAGGGGATTTTTTTTTTTGTGAATTTTTTTGCGAGTTTTTTCGGAATTTTCTTGCCCGGGTCGAGTATGAACTTGATTCGGGTCTAAAATTTTTTTTTCCCTTTCTCGGCCTGTCTCACCCCGTTTTGGCTAAAAATAATACCGGAAACAGGTTTTTAATTTTTTGAATTTTTTTGCTTTTTTTTAGGAATTTTCTTGCCCGGGTCGAGTATGAACGGGATTCGGGCTAAAATATTTTTCTCTATCATCCCGTTTTGGCTAAAAATAATGCCGCAGAAGGGATTTTTTTTTTTGTGAATTTTTTTGCGAGTTTTTTCGGAATTTTCTTGCCCGGGTCGAGTATGAACTTGATTCGGGTCTAAAATGTTTTTTTCCCTTTCTCGGCCTGTCTCACCCCGTTTTGGCTAAAAATAATACCGGAAACAGGTTTTTAATTTTTTGAATTTTTTTGCAATTTCTTTCGGAATTTTCCTTCCCGGGTCGAGTATTAACGGAATTCGGGACTAAAATTGTTTTTCTCTCTTTCCCTGGCTATCTCATCCCGTTTTGGCTAAAAATAATACTGGAAAGAGGTTTCTTAATTTTTTGAAATTTTTGCTATTTTTTTCGTAATTTTCTTGCCCGGGTCGAGTATGGACGGAATTCGGGACTAAAATCTTTTCCTCGCTTTCTCGGCCTATCTCATCCCATTTTGGTAAAAAATAATGCAGGAGAGAGGTTTTTTAATTTTTTGAATTTTTTTGCTTTTTTTTAGGAATTTCCTTGCCCGGGTCGAGTATGAACGGGATTCGGGCTAAAATATTTTTCTCTATCATCCCGTTTTGGCTAAAAATAATGCCGAATAAGGGGATTTTTTTTTTTTTGTGAATTTTTTTGCGAGTTTTTTCGGAATTTTCTTGCCCGGGTCGAGTAATGAACTTGATTCGGTTCTAAAATTTTTTTTTCCCTTTCTCGGCCTGTCTCACCCCGTTTTGGCTAAAAATAATACCGGAAAGAGGTTTTTAATTTTTTGAATTTTTTTGCAATTTCTTTCGGAATTTTCCTTCCCGGGTCGAGTATTAACGGAATTCGGGACTAAAATTGTTTTTCTCTCTTTCCCTGGCTATCTCATCCCGTTTTGGCTAAAAATAATACTGGAAAGAGGTTTCTTAATTTTTTGAAATTTTTGCTATTTTTTTCGTAATTTTCTTGCCCGGGTCGAGTATGGACGGAATTCGGGACTAAAATCTTTTCCTCGCTTTCTCGGCCTATCTCATCCCATTTTGGTAAAAAATAATGCAGGAGAGTGGTTTTTTAATTTTTTGAATTTTTTTCGAATTTCGTCGTAGTTTTCTTGCCCGGGTCGACTATGAACGGAATTTGGGACTAAAATTTTTTCCTCGCTTTCTCGGCCTATCTCATCCCGTTTTGGGTAAAAATAATGCTGGAAAGAGGTTTTTTAATTTTTTGAATTTTTTTGCTTTTTTTTAGGAATTTTCTTGCCCGGGTCGAGTATGAACGGGATTCGGGCTAAAATATTTTTCTCTATCATCCCGTTTTGGCTAAAAATAATGCCGAGAAGGGATTTTTTTTTTTGTGAATTTTTTTGCGAGTTTTTTCGAAATTTTCTTGCCCGGGTCGAGTATGAACTTGATTCGGTTCTAAAATTTTTTTTTCCCTTTCTCGGCCTGTCTCACCCCGTTTTGGCTAAAAATAATACCGGAAACAGGTTTTTAATTTTTTGAATTTTTTTGCAATTTCTTTCGGAATTTTCCTTCTCGGGTCGAGTATTAACGGAATTCGGGACTAAAATTGTTTTTCTCTCTTTTCCCTGGCTATCTCACTCCGTTTTGGCTAAAAATATACTGGGAAAGAGGTTTTTAATTTTTGAAATTTTTTGCTATTTTTTTCGTTTAATTTTCTTGCCTGGGTCGAGTATGGACGGAATCGGGACTAATATTTTTCCTCAGCTTTTCGGGCCTATCTCATCCCATTTTTGGCAAACAAAATAATATAGACCAGAAAGTGGTTTTGTAATTTTCTTAATTTTTTTGATATTTTTTTTCGAAATTTTCTTACCAGGGTCGAGTATTAACGGAATTCGGGACAAAAAATTGTTTCTCGTTTTCTCGGCCTATCTAATCCCGTTTTTGCTAGAAATCATGCCGGAGACAGGTTTTTTAAATTTTTGAATTTTTTTGCTAATTTTTTCAGAATTTTCTTGCCCGGGTCGAGTATGAACGGAATTCGGGACAAAATTTTTTTTTTTCTCTTTCTCGGCCTATCTCATCCCGTTTTGGCTAAAAATAATGCCGGAAAGAGGTTTTTTCAGTTTTTGAATTTTTTTGCTATTTTTTTCGGAATTTTCTTGCCCGGTCGCGTATGAACAGAATTCGAGACTAAAATTTTTTTCTAGCTTTCTCGGCATATCTCATCCCCGTTTTGGCTAAAAAAAAATGCCGGACAGAGGTTTTTTAATTTTTTTCCTTTTTTTTTAGGAATTTTCTTGCACGGATTGAGTATGAACGGAATTCGGGACTAAAATTGTTTTTCACTCTTTCCCTGGCTATCTCATCCCGTTTTGGCTAAAAATAATACTGGAAAGAGGTTTCTTAATTTTTTGAAATTTTTGCTATTTTTTTCGTAATTTTCTTGCCCGGGTCGAGTATGGACGGAATTCGGGACTAAAATATTTTCCTCGCTTTCTCGGCCTATCTCATCCCATTTTGGCAAAAAATAATGCAGGAGAGAGGTTTTTTAATTTTTTGAATTTTTTTTCGAATTTCGTTGTAGTTTTCTTGCCCGGGTCGACTATGAACGGAATTTGGGACTAAAATTTTTTCCTCGCTTTCTCGGCCTATCTCATCTCGTTTTGGGTAAAAATAATGCTGGAAAGAGGTTTTTTAATTTTTTGAATTTTTTTGCTTTTTTTTAGGAATTTTCTTGCCCGGGTCAAGTATGAACGGGATTCGGGCTAAAATATTTTTCTCTATCATCCCGTTTGGCTAAAAATAATGCCGGAGAGGGGATTTTTTTTTTTGTGAATTTTTTTGCGAGTTTTTTCGGAATTTTCTTGCCCGGGTCGAGTATGAACTTGATTCGAGACTAAAATTTTCTTTTCCCTTTCTCGGCCTGTCTCACCCCGTTTTGGCTAAAAATAATACCGGAAAGAGGTTTTTAATTTTTTGAATTTTTTTGCAATTTCTTTCGGAATTTTCCTGCCCGGGTCGAGTGTTAACGGAGTTCGGGACTAAAATTGTTTTTCTCTCTTTCCCTGGCTATCTCATCCCGTTTTGGCTAAAAATAATACTGGAAAGAGGTTTCTTAATTTTTTGAAATTTTTGCTATTTTTTTCGTAATTTTCTTGCCCGGGTCGAGTATGGACGGAATTCGGGACTAAAATATTTTCCTCGCTTTCTCGGCCTATCTCATCCCATTTTGGCAAAAAATAATGCAGTAGAGAGGTTTTTTAATTTTTTGAATTTTTTTTCGAATTTCGTCGTAGTTTTCTTGCCCGGGTCGACTATGAACGGAATTTGGGACTAAAATTTTTTCCTCACTTTCTCGGCCTATCTCATCCCGTTTTGGGTAAAAATAATGCTAGAAAGAGGTTTTTTAATTTTTTGAATTTTTTTGCTTTTTTTTAGGAATTTTTTGCCCGGGTCGAGTATGAACGGGATTCGGGCTAAAATATTTTTCTCTATCATCCCGTTTTGGCTAAAAATAATGCCGCAGAAGGGATTTTTTTTTTTGTGAATTTTTTTGCGAGTTTTTTCGGAATTTTCTTGCCCGGGTCGAGTATGAACTTGATTCGGTTCTAAAATTTTTTTTTCCCTTTCTCGGCCTGTCTCACCCCGTTTTGGCTAAAAATAATACCGGAAAGAGGTTTTTAATTTTTTGAATTTTTTTGCAATTTCTTTCGGAATTTTCCTTCTCGGGTCGAGTATTAACGGAATTCGGGACTAAAATTGTTTTTCTCTCTTTCCCTGGCTATCTCATCCCATTTTGGCTAAAAATAATACTGGAAAGAGGTTTCTTAATTTTTTGAAATTTTTGCTATTTTTTTCGTAATTTTCTTGCCCGGGTCGAGTATGGACGGAATTCGGGACTAAAATCTTTTCCTCGCTTTCTCGGCCTATCTCATCCCATTTTGGTAAAAAATAATGCAGGAGAGAGGTTTTTTAATTTTTTGAATTTTTTTGCTTTTTTTTAGGAATTTCCTTGCCCGGGTCGAGTATGAACGGGATTCGGGCTAAAATATTTTTCTCTATCATCCCGTTTTGGCTAAAAATAATGCCGAAGAGGGGATTTTTTTTTTGTGAATTTTTTTGCGAGTTTTTTCGGAATTTTCCTGCCCGGGTCGAGTATGAACTTGATTCGGTTCTAAAATTTTTTTTTCCCTTTCTCGGCCTGTCTCACCCCGTTTTGGCTAAAAATAATACCGGAAACAGGTTTTTAATTTTTTGAATTTTTTTGCAATTTCTTTCGAAATTTTCCTTCCCGGGTCGAGTATTAACGGAATTCGGGACTAAAATTGTTTTTCTCTCTTTCCCTGGCTATCTCATCCCGTTTTGGCTAAAAATAATACTGGAAAGAGGTTTCTTAATTTTTTGAAATTTTTGCTATTTTTTTCGTAATTTTCTTGCCCGGGTCGAGTATGGACGGAATTCGGGACTAAAATCTTTTCCTCGCTTTCTCGGCCAATCTCATCCCATTTTGGTAAAAAATAATGCAGGAGAGTGGTTTTTTAATTTTTTGAATTTTTTTTCGAATTTCGTCGTAGTTTTCTTGCCCGGGTCGACTATGAACGGAATTTGGGACTAAAATTTTTTCCTCGCTTTCTCGGCCTATCTCATCCCGTTTTGGGTAAAAATAATGCTGGAAAGAGGTTTTTTAATTTTTTGAATTTTTTTGCTTTTTTTTAGGAATTTTCTTGCCCGGGTCAAGTATGAACGGGATTCGGGCTAAAATATTTTTCTCTATCATCCCGTTTGGCTAAAAATAATGCCGGAGAGGGGATTTTT
>NW_022155188.1:0-15942 GCF_001633185.2 Quercus lobata | reverse complement strand
CGGAACGGGATGAGAAATCCAGGGAAAGAGAAAAAAAAAAAAAAAATTTAGCCCAGAATTTCGTTCCTGCCCAAGCTGGGAAAGAAAATTCTGAAAAAAATAGCAAAAAAATTCAAAAAATGAAAAAACCTCTTTCCGGCATTATTTTTAGCCAAATCGGGATGAGATAGGCCGAGAAAGCGAGAAAAAAATTTTAGTCCCTAATTCCGTTCATACTCGACCTGGGCAAGAAAATTCCAGAAAAAATAGCGAAAAAATTCAAAAAATTAAAAAACCTCTTTCTAGCATTATTTCTAGCCGAAACGGGATGAGAAATCCAGGGAAAGAGAAAAAAAAAATTACTCCCGAATGCCGTTCATACTCGACCAGGGCAAGAAAACACCGAAAAAAATAGCAAGAAAATTAAAAAATTAATAAACCTCTTTCCGGCATTATTTTTAGCCAACACGGGAAGAGATTGGCTGACAAAGCGAGAAACAAATTTTAGTCCCGAATTTCGCTCATAGTCAACCCGGGCAAGAAAATTCCGAAAAAAATAGCAAAAAAAACAAAAAATGAAAAATCCACTTTCCGGCATTATTTTTAGTCAAAACGGGATGAGATTGTCCGAGAAAGAGAAAAAAAAAATTTTAGTCCTGAATTCCATTCAAACTCGACCAGCGCAAGAAAATTCCAAAAAAAATAGAAAAAAAATTCAAAAACCTCTTTCCGGCATTATTTTCAGCCAAAACGGGATGAGATAGGCCGAGAAAGCGAGAAAAAAATATTAGTCCCGAATTTCGTTCATACTCGACCCGGGCAAGAAAATTCCGAAAAAAATAGCAAAAAAATTCAAAAAATTAAAAACCTTCTTTCCCGAATTATTTTTAGCCAAAACGAGATGAGATAGGCCAACAAAGAGAGAAAAAAATTTTAGTCCTGAAATCTTTTCCTAAACAACACGAGCTAGAAAATTCCAAAAAAAAATCAAAAAATTAGAAAACGTTATTCCGGCATTATTTATATTCAAACGGGTACAGATAGGCCGAGAAAGCGAGAAAAAAATATTAGTCCCGAATATCGTTCATACTCGAACCGGGCAAGAAAATTCCGAAAAAAATAGCCAGCAAATTCAAAAAATTAAAAACCTTCTTTCCGAACTTATTTTTAGCCAAAACGAGATGAGATAGGCCGACAAAGAGTGAAAAAAATTTTAGTCCTGAAATCTTTTCCTAAACAACACGAACTAGAAAATTCCAAAAAAAATTCAAAAAATTAGAAAACATAATTCCCGCATTATTTATATCCAAACGGGTAGAGAGAGGCCAAGAAAGAGAGAAAAAAACTTTTAGTCCCGAATTCCATTCCTACTCGACCCAGGTAAAAAAATTCTGAAAAAAATAGCAAACAAATTGAAAAAATTAATAAACTTTTTACCCGCATTATTTATAGCCAAAACAAGATGAGATAGGCCGAGAAAGAGAAAAAAAAAATTTAGTCACGAATTCCGTTCATACTCGGCCCGGAGAAGCAAATTGAGAAAAAAATAGCAAAAAAATTCAAAATATTAAAAATCCTATTTTCAGTATTATTTTTAGACAAAACGGGATGAGATAGGCGAAGAAAGAGAAAAAAAACTTTTAGTCCCGAATTCTGTTCCGACCCAAACCAAGCTAGAAAATTCCAAAAAAAAATAGCAAAAAAATTCAAAAAGATAATTCCGGCATTATTTCTATCGAAAATGGGTTGAGTGTGGCCAAGAAGCGGAGAAAAAAATTTTTCTCCCGAGTTCCGTTCATACTCGACCAGGGCAAGAAAATTCCAAACAAAATAGTAAAAAAATTGAAAAAATTAAAAAACCTCTTTCTGGTATTATTTTTAGCCAAAAATGGATGAGATAGACCGAGAAAGAGAGGAAAAAATTTTAGTCCCGAATTCCGTTCGTACTCGGCCCTGGCAAAAAAATTCCGAAAAAAATAGCCAAAAAATTTAAAAATTAATAAAAATCTTTCCGGCATTATTTTTAGCCAAAACAGGAAGAGATTGTCTGAGAAAGCGAGAAACAAATTTTAGTCCCGAATTCCGTTCATAGTCGACCCGGACAAGAAAATTCTGAAAAAAATAGCAAAAAAAAATAAAAAATTGAAAATCCACTTTCCGGCATTATTTTTAGCCAAAACGGGATGAGATTGTCCGAGAATGAGAAAAAAAAAAAATTTAGTCCCATATTCCGTTCAAACTCAACCCACACAAGAAAATTCCAAAAAAAATAGAAAAAAAATTCAAAAAATTCAAAAACCTCTTTCCGGTATTATTTTGAGCCAAAATGGGATGAGATAGACCGAGAAAGCGAGAAAAAAATTTTATTCCCGAATTCCGTTCATAATCGACCCAGGCAAGAAAATTTGGAAAAAAATAGCAAAAAAATTCAAAAAATTAAAAAACCACTTTGTGGTATTATTTTTAGCCAAAAATGGGATGAGATAGGCCAAGAAAGTGCGAAAAAATTTTTAGTCCCGAATTCCGTTCATACTCGACCCGGGCAAGAAAATTCCGAAAAAAATAGCAAAAAAATTCAAAAAATTAAAAAACCTCTTTCTAATATTATTTCTATCCGGAACGGGATGAGAAATCCAGGGAAAGAGAAAAAAAAAGAAAAAAAAATTTAGCCCAGAATTTCGTTCCTGCCCAAGCCGGGAAATTCAAAAAAAATAGCAAAAAAATTCAAAAAATGAAAAAACCTCTTTCCGGCATTATTTTTAGCCAAATCGGGATGAGATAGGCCGAGAAAGCGAGAAAAAAATTTTAGTCCCGAATTCCGTTCATTTTCGACCCGGGCAAGAAAATTCCGGAAAAAATAGCGAAAAAATTCAAAAAATTAAAAAACCTCTTTCTAGCATTATTTCTAGCCGAAACGGGATGAGAAATCCAGGGAAAGAGAAAAAAAAATTACTCCCGAATGCCGTTCATACTCGACCAGGGCAAGAAAACACCGAAAGAAATAGCAAAAAAATTAAAAAATTAATAAACCTCTTTCCGGCATTATTTTTAGCCAAAACGGGAAGAGATTGGCTGACAAAGCGAGAAACAAATTTTAGTCCCGAATTTCGCTCATAGTCGACCCGGACAAGAAAATTCCGAAAAAAATAGCAAAAAAAAACAAAAAATTAAAAATCCACTTTCCGGCATTATTTTTAGTCAAAACGGGATGAGATTGTCCGAGAAAGAGAAAAAAAAAATTTTAGTCCTGAATTCCATTCAAACTCGACCAGCGCAAGAAAATTCCAAAAAAAATAGAAAAAAAAATTCAAAAACCTCTTTCCGGCATTATTTTCAGGCAAAACGGGATGAGATAGGTCGAGAAAGCGAGAAAAAAATATTAGTCCCGAATTCCGTTCATACTCGACCCGGGCAAGAAAATTGAGAAAAAAATAGCAAAAAAATTCAAAATATTAAAAATCCTATTTTCAGTATTATTTTTAGACAAAACGGGATGAGATAGGCGAAGAAAGAGAAAAAAAACTTTTAGTCCCGAATTCTGTTCCGACCCAAACCAAGCTAGAAAATTCCAAAAAAAAATAGCAAAAAAATTCAAAAAATTAAAAAATCTCTTTCTAATATTATTTCTATCCGGAACGGGATGAGAAATCTAGGGAAAGAGAATAAAAAAAAAAAATTTAGCCCAGAATTACGTTCCTACCCAAGCCGGGAAAGAAAATTCTGAAAAAAATAGCAAAAAAATTCAAAAAATGAAAAAACCTCTTTCCGGCATTATTTTTAGCCAAATCAGGATGAGATAGGCCGAGAAAGCGAGAAAAAAATTTTAGTCCCTAATTCCGTTCATACTCGACCCGGGCAAGAAAATTCCGGAAAAAATAGCGAAAAAATTCAAAAAATTAAAAAACCTCTTTCTGGCATTATTTCTAGCCAAAACGGGATGAGAAATCCAGGGAAAGAGAAAAAAAAAATTACTCCCGAATGCCGTTCATACTCGACCAGGGCAAGAAAACACCGAAAAAAATAGCAAAAAAATTAAAAAATTAATAAACCTCTTTCCGGCATTATTTTTAGCCAAAACGGGAAGAGATTGGCTGACAAAGCGAGAAACAAATTTTAGTCCCGAATTTCGCTCATAGTCGACCCGGACAAGAAAATTCCGAAAAAAATAGCAAAAAAAAACAAAAAATTAAAAATCCACTTTCCGGCATTATTTTTAGTCAAAACGGGATGAGATTGTCCGAGAAAGAGAAAAAAAAAATTTAGTCCTGAATTCCATTCAAACTCGACCAGCGCAAGAAAATTCCAAAAAAAATAGAAAAAAAATTCAAAAAATTCAAAAACCTCTTTCCGGCATTATTTTCAAGCAAAACGGGATGAGATAGGCCGAGAAAGCGAGAAAAAAATTTTATTCTCGAATTCCGTTCATAATCGACCCAGGCAAGAAAATTTGGAAAAAAATAGCAAAAAAATTCAAAAAATTAAAAAACCTCTTTGTGGTATTATTTTTAGCCAAAATGGAATGAGATAGGCCAAGAAAGTGCGAAAAAAATTTTAGTCCCGAATTCCGTTCATACTCGATCCGGGCAAGAAAATTCCGAAAAAAATAGCAAAAAAATTCAAAATCCTCTTTCTAATATTATTTCTATCCGAAACGGGATGAGAAATCCAGGGAAAGAGAAAAAAAAAAAAAAATTAGCCCAGAATTTCGTTCCTGCCCAAGCTGGGAAAGAAAATTCCGAAAAAAATAGCAAAAAAATTCAAAAAATGAAAAAACCTCTTTCCGGCATTATTTTTAGCCAAATCGGGATGAGATAGGCTGAGAAAGCGAGAAAAAAATTTTAGTCCCGAATTCCGTTCATAATCGACCCGGGCAAGAAAATTCCGGAAAAAATAGCGAAAAATTTCAAAAAATTAAAAAACCTCTTTCTAGCATTATTTCTAGCCGAAACGGGATGAGAAATCCAGGGAAAGAGAAAAAAAAAATTACACCCGAATGCCGTTCATACTCGACCAGGGCAAGAAAACACCGAAAAAAATAGCAAAAAAATTAAAAAATTAATAAACCTCTTTCCGGCATTATTTTTAGCCAAAACGGGAAGAGATTGGCTGACAAAGCGAGAAACAAATTTTAGTCCCGAATTTCGCTCATAGTCGACCCGGACAAGAAAATTCCGAAAAAAATAGCAAAAAAAAACAAAAAATTAAAAATCCACTTTCCGGCATTATTTTTAGTCAAAACGGGATGAGATTGTCCGAGAAAGAGAAAAAAAAAATTTTAGTCCTGAATTCCATTCAAACTCGACCAGCGCAAGAAAATTCCAAAAAAAATAGAAAAAAAATTCAAAAAATTCAAAAACCTCTTTCCGGCATTATTTTCAGGCAAAACGGGATGAGATAGGCCGAGAAAGCGAGAAAAAAATATTAGTCCCGAATTCCGTTCATACTCGACCCGGGCAAGAAAATTCCGAAAAAAATAGCAAAAAAATTCAAAAAATTAAAAACCTTCTTTCCCGAATTATTTTTAGCCAAAACGAGATGAGATAGGCCAACAAAGAGAGAAAAAAAATTTTAGTCCTGAAATCTTTTCCTAAACAACACGAGCTAGAAAATTCCAAAAAAAAATCAAAAAATTAGAAAACGTAATTCCGGCATTATTTATATCCAAACGGGTAGAGATAGGCCGAGAAAGCGAGAAAAAAATATTAGTCCCGAATATCGTTCATACTCGAACCGGGCAAGAAAATTCCGAAAAAAATAGCCAGTAAATTCAAAAAATTAAAAACCTTCTTTCCGGACTTATTTTTAGCCAAAACGAGATGAGATAGGCCGACAAAGAGTGAAAAAAATTTTAGTCCTGAAATCTTTTCCTAAACAACACGAACTAGAAAATTCCAAAAAAAATTCAAAAAATTAGAAAACATAATTCCGGCATTATTTATATCCAAACGGGTAGAGAGAGGCCAAGAAAGAGAGAAAAAAACTTTTAGTCCCGAATTCCATTCCTACTCGACCCAGGTAAGAAAATTCTGAAAAAAATAGCAAACAAATTGAAAAAATTAAAAAACTTTTTACCCGCATTATTTATAGCCAAAACAAGATGAGATAGGCCGAGAAAGAGAAAAAAAAAATTTAGTCACGAATTCCGTTCATACTCGGCCCGGAGAAGCAAATTGAGAAAAAAATAGCAAAAAAATTCAAAATATTAAAAATCCTATTTTCAGTATTATTTTTAGACAAAACGGGATGAGATAGGCGAAGAAAGAGAAAAAAAACTTTTAGTCCCGAATTCTGTTCCGACCCAAACCAAGCTAGAAAATTCCAAAAAAAAATAGCAAAAAAATTCAAAAAGATAATTCCGGCATTATTTCTATCGAAAATGGGTTGAGTGTGGCCAAGAAGCGGAGAAAAAAATTTTTCTCCCGAGTTCCGTTCATACTCGACCAGGGCAAGAAAATTCCAAATAAA
Source organism: Quercus lobata (assembly GCF_001633185.2). Taxonomy (NCBI): domain Eukaryota; kingdom Viridiplantae; phylum Streptophyta; class Magnoliopsida; order Fagales; family Fagaceae; genus Quercus; species Quercus lobata. Next base: position 9,498 of record NW_022155188.1, on the reverse strand, counting down.
ATAGTAAAAAAATTGAAAAAATTAAAAAACCTCTTTCTGGTATTATTTTTAGCCAAAAATGGATGAGATAGACCGAGAAAGAGAGGAAAAAATTTTAGTCCCGAATTCCGTTCGTACTCGGCCCTGGCAAAAAAATTCCGAAAAAAATAGCCAAAAAATTTAAAAATTAATAAAAATCTTTCCGGCATTATTTTTAGCCAAAACAGGAAGAGATTGTCTGAGAAAGCGAGAAACAAATTTTAGTCCCGAATTCCGTTCATAGTCGACCCGGACAAGAAAATTCTGAAAAAAATAGCAAAAAAAATAAAAAATTAAAAATCCACTTTCCGGCATTATTTTTAGCCAAAACGGGATGAGATTGTCCGAGAATGAGAAAAAAAAAATTTAGTCCCATATTCCGTTCAAACTCAACCCACACAAGAAAATTCCAAAGAAAATAGAAAAAAAATTCAAAAAATTCAAAAACCTCTTTGTGGTATTATTTTTAGCCAAAATGGGATGAGATAGGCCAAGAAAGTGCGAAAAAAATTTTAGTCCCGAATTCCGTTCATACTCGACCCGGGCAAGAAAATTCCGAAAAAAATAGCAAAAAAATTCAAAAAATTAAAAAACCTATTTCTAATATTATTTCTATCCGGAACGGGATGAGAAATCCAGGGAAAGAGAACAAAAAAAAAAATTTAGCCCAGAATTTCGTTCCTGCCCAAGCCGGGAAAGAAAATTCTGAAAAAAATAGCAAAAAAATTCAAAAAATGAAAAAACCTCTTTCCGGCATTATTTTTAGCCAAATCGGGATGAGATAGGCCGAGAAAGCGAGAAAAAAATTTTAGTCCCTAATTCCGTTCATACTCGACCCGGGCAAGAAAATTCCGGAAAAAATAGCGAAAAAATTCAAAAAATTAAAAAACCTCTTTCTAGCATTATTTCTAGCCAAAACGGGATGAGAAATCCAGGGAAAGAGAAAAAAAAAATTACTCCCGAATGCCGTTCATACTCGACCAGGGCAAGAAAACACTGAAAAAAATAGCAAAAAAATTAAAAAATTAATAAACCTCTTTCCGGCATTATTTTTAGCCAAAACGGGAAGAGATTGGCTGACAAAGCGAGAAACAAATTTTAGTCCCGAATTTCGCTCATAGTCGACCCGAGCAAGAAAATTCCGAAAAAAATAGCAAAAAAAAACAAAAAATTAAAAATCCACTTTCCGGCATTATTTTTAGTCAAAACGGGATGAGATTGTCCGAGAAAGAGAGAAGAAAAAAAATTTAGTCCTGAATTCCATTCAAACTCGACCAGCGCAAGAAAATTCCAAAAAAAAAGAAAAAAATTCAAAAAATTCAAAAACCTCTTTCCGGCATTATTTTCAGGCAAAACGGGATGAGATAGGCCGAGAAAGCGAGAAAAAATTTTATTCCCGAATTCCGTTCATAATCGACCCAGGCAAGAAAATTTGGAAAAAAAATAGCAAAAAAATTCAAAAAATTAAAAAACCTCTTTGTGGTATTATTTTTAGCCAAAATGGAATGAGATAGGCCAAGAAAGTGCGAAAAAAATTTTAGTCCCGAATTCCGTTCATACTCGATCCGGGTAAGAAAATTCCGAAAAAAAAATAGCAAAAAAATTCAAAAAAATTAAAAAAACCTCTTTCTAATATTATTTCTATCCGGAACGGGATGAGAAATCCAGGGAAAGAGAAAAAAAAAAAAAAAAAATTTAGCCCAGAATTTCGTTCCTGCCCAAGCTGGGAAAGAAAATTCCGAAAAAAATAGCAAAAAAATTCAAAAAATGAAAAAACCTCTTTCCGGCATTATTTTTAGCCAAATCGGGATGAGATAGGCCGAGAAAGCGAGAAACAAATTTTAGTCCCGAATTCCATTCATAGTCGACCCGGACAAGAAAATTCTAAAAAAATAGCAAAAAAAATAAAAAATAAAAAATCCACTTTCCGGCATTATTTTTAGCCAAAACAGGAAGAGATTGTCTGAGAAAGCGAGAAACAAATTTTAGTCCCGAATTCCGTTCATAGTCGACCCGGACAAGAAAATTCTGAAAAAAATAGGAAAAAAAATTAAAAATTAAAAATCCACTTTCCGGCATTATTTTTAGCCAAAACGGGATGAGATTGTCCGAGAATGAGAAAAAAAAAATTTAGTCCCATATTCCGTTCAAACTCAACCCACACAAGAAAATTCCAAAGAAAATAGAAAAAAAATTCAAAAACCTCTTTCCGGTATTATTTTCAGCCAAAATGGGATGAGATAGACCGAGAAAGCGAGAAAAAAATTTTATTCCCGAATTCCGTTCATAATCGACCTTGGCAAGAAAATTTGGTAAAAAATAGCAAAAAAATTCAAAAAATTAAAAAACCTCTTTGTGGTATTATTTTTAGCCAAAATGGGATGAGATAGGCCAAGAAAGTGCGAAAAAATTTTTAGTCCCGAATTCCGTTCATACTCGACCCGGGCAAGAAAATTCCGAAAAAAATAGCAAAAAAATTCAAAAAATTAAAAAACCTCTTTCTAATATTATTTCTATCCGGAACGGGATGAGAAATCCAGGGAAAGAGAAAAAAAAAAAAAAAAAATTTAGCCCAGAATTTCGTTCCTGCCCAAGCCGGGAAAGAAAATTCCGAAAAAAATAGCAAAAAAATTCAAAAAATGAAAAAACCTCTTTCCGGCATTATTTTTAGCCAAATCGGGATGAGATAGGCCGAGAAAGCGAGAAAAAAATTTTAGTCCCGAATTCCGTTCATACTCGACCCGGGCAAGAAAATTCCGGAAAAAATAGCGAAAAAATTCAAAAAATTAAAAAACCTCTTTCTAGCATTATTTCTAGCCGAAACGGGATGAGAAATCCAGGGAAAGAGAAAAAAAAAATTACTCCCGAATGCCGTTCATACTCGACCAGGGCAAGAAAACACCGAAAAAAATAGCAAAAAAATTAAAAAATTAATAAACCTCTTTCCGGCATTATTTTTAGCCAAAACGGGAAGAGATTGGCTGACAAAGCGAGAAACAAATTTTAGTCCCGAATTTCGCTCATAGTCGACCCGGGCAAGAAAATTCCGAAAAAAATAGCAAAAAAAAACAAAAAATTAAAAATCCACTTTCCGGCATTATTTTTAGTCAAAACGGGATGAGATTGTCCGAGAAAGAGAAAAAAAAAATTTAGTCCTGAATTCCATTCAAACTCGACCAGCGCAAGAAAATTCCAAAAAAAATAAAAAAATTCAAAAAATTCAAAAACCTCTTTCCGGCATTATTTTCAGCCAAAACGGGATGAGATAGGCCGAGAAAGCGAGAAAAAAATATTAGTCCCGAATTCCGTTCATACTCGACCCGGGCAAGAAAATTCCGAAAAAAATAGCAAAAAAATTCAAAAAATTAAAAACCTTCTTTCCCGAATTATTTTTAGCCAAAACGAGATGAGATAGGCCAACAAAGAGAGAAAAAAATTTTAGTCCTGAAATCTTTTCCTAAACAACACGAGCTAGAAAATTCCAAAAAAATATCAAAAAATTAGAAAACGTAATTCCGGCATTATTTATATGCAAACGGGTAGAGATAGGCCGAGAAAGCGAGAAAAAAATATTAGTCCCGAATATCGTTCATACTCGAACCGGGCAAGAAAATTCCGAAAAAAATAGCCAGTACATTCAAAAAATTAAAAACCTTCTTTCCGGACTTATTTTTAGCCAAAACGAGATGTGATAGGCCGACAAAGAGTGAAAAAAATTTTAGTCCTGAAATCTTTTCCTAAACAACACGAACTAGAAAATTCCAAAAAAAATTCAAAAAATTAGAAAACAAAATTCCGGCATTATTTATATCCAAACGGGTAGAGAAAGGCCGAGAAAGAGAGAAAAAAACTTTTAGTCCCGAATTCCATTCCTACTCGACCCAGGTAAGAAAATTCTGAAAAATATAGCAAACAAATTGAAAAAATTAAAAAACTTTTTACCCGCATTATTTATAGCCAAAACAAGATGAGATAGGCCGAGAAAGAGAAAAAAAAAAAAATTTAGTCACGAATTCCGTTCATACTCGGCCCGGAGAAGCAAATTGAGAAAAAAATAGCAAAAAAATTCAAAAAATTAAAAATCCTATTTTCAGTATTATTTTTAGACAAAACGGGATGAGATAGGCCAAGAAAGAGAAAAAAAACTTTTAGTCCCGAATTCTGTTCCGACCCAACCCAAGCTAGAAAATTCCAAAAAAAAATAGCAAAAAAATTCAAAAAATTAAAAAAGATAATTCCGGCATTATTTCTATCGAAAATGGGTTGAGTGTGGCCAAGAAGCGGAGAAAAAAATTTTTGTCCCGAGTTCCGTTCATACTCGACCAGGGCAAGAAAATTCCAAATAAAATAGTAAAAAAATTGAAAAAATTAAAAAACCTCTTTCTGGTATTATTTTTAGCCAAAACTGGATGAGATAGACCGAGAAAGAGAGGAAAAAATTTTAGTCCCGAATTTCGTTCGTACTCGACCCTGGCAAAAAAATTCCGAAAAAAATAGCCAAAAAATTTAAAAATTAATAAAAATCTTTCCGGCATTATTTTTAGCCAAAACAGGAAGAGATTGTCTGAGAAAGCGAGAAACAAATTTTAGTCCCGAATTCCGTTCATAGTCGACCCGGAAAAGAAAATTCTGAAAAAAATAGCAAAAAAAAATAAAAAATTAAAAATCCACTTTCCGGCATTATTTTTAGCCAAAACGGGATGAGATTGTCCGAGAATGAGAAAAAAAAAATTTAGTCCCATATTCCGTTCAAACTCAACCCACACAAGAAAATTCCAAAAAAAAATAGAAAAAAAATTCAAAAAATTCAAAAACCTCTTTCCGGTATTATTTTCAGCCAAAATGGGATGAGATAGACCGAGAAAGCGAGAAAAAAATTTTATTCCCGAATTCCGTTCATAATCGACCCAGGCAAGAAAATTTGGAAAAAAATAGCAAAAAAATTCAAAAAATTAAAAAACCTCTTTGTGGTATTATTTTTAGCCAAAATGGGATGAGATAGGCCAAGAAAGTGCGAAAAAAATTTTAGTCCCGAATTCCGTTCATACTCGACCCGGGCAAGAAAATTCCGAAAAAAATAGCAAAAAAATTCAAAAAATTAAAAAACCTCTTTCTAATATTATTTCTATCCGGAACGGGATGAGAAATCCAGGGAAAGAGAATAAAAAAAAAAATTTAGCCCAGAATTTCGTTTCTGCCCAAGCCGGGAAAGAAAATTCTGAAAAAAATAGCAAAAAAATTCAAAAAATGAAAAAACCTCTTTCCGGCATTATTTTTAGCCAAATCGGGATGAGATAGGCCGAGAAAGCGAGAAAAAAATTTTAGTCCCTAATTCCGTTCATACTCGACCCGGGCAAGAAAATTCTGGAAAAAATAGCGAAAAAATTCAAAAAATTAAAAAACCTCTTTCTAGCATTATTTCTAGCCAAAACGGGATGAGAAATCCAGGGAAAGAGAAAAAAAAAATTACTCCCGAATGCTGTTCATACTAGACCAGGGCAAGAAAACACCGAAAAAAATAGCAAAAAAATTAAAAAATTAATAAACCTCTTTCCGGCATTATTTTTAGCCAAAACGGGAAGAGATTGGCTGACAAAGCGAGAAACAAATTTTAGTCCCGAATTTCGCTCATAGTCGACCCGAGCAAGAAAATTCCGAAAAAAATAGCAAAAAAAAACAAAAAATTAAAAATCCACTTTCCGGCATTATTTTTAGTCAAAACGGGATGAGATTGTCCGAGAAAGAGAAAAAAAAAAATATTCGTTTCAAATCAACCCACACAAGAAATTCCAAAAAATAGAAAAAAAAATCTCAAAAAATTCAAAAAACCTCTTTCCGGTATATTTTCGCAAATGGGATTGAGATAGACCGAAAAAGCGAGAAAAAAATTTTATTCCCGAATCGTTCATAATCGACCCAGGCAAGAAATTTGGAAAAAATAGCAAAAAAATCAAAAAATTAAAAACCTCTTTGCGGTATTATTTTTAGCCAAAATGGAATTGAGATAGGCCAAGAAGTGGGAAAATTTTAGGTCCCGAATTCCGTCTAACTCGACCCGGGCAAGAATTCCAAAAAATAGCAAAAAAATTCAAAAAATTAAAACTCTTTCTAATTATTTCTATCCGGAATGGGATGAGAAATCCAGGGGAAGAGAAAAAAAAAAAAATTTAGCCAAATTCGTTCCTGCCCAAGCCTGGGAAAGAAAATTCCGAAAAAAATAGCAAAAAAATGAAAAAATGAAAACCCTCTTTCCGGCATTATTTTTTAGCAAATCGGGTGTAGATATGCCGAGAAAGGAGGAAAAAATTTTAGCCCCGGAATTCCGTTTCATACTCGACGCCGGGGAAGAAATTCCGGAAAAATAGCGAAAAATTTAAAAATTAGAAACCTCTTTCTAGCATTATTTCTAGCCGAAACGGGATGAGAAATCCAGGGAAAGAGAAAAAAAAAATTACTCCCGAATGCCGTTCATACTCGACCAGGGCAAGAAAACACCGAAAAAAATAGCAAAAAAATTAAAAAATTAATAAACCTCTTTCCGGCATTATTTTTAGCCAAAACGGGAAGAGATTGGCTGACAAAGCGAGAAACAAATTTTAGTCCCGAATTTCGCTCATAGTCGACCCGGGCAAGAAAATTCCGAAAAAAATAGCAAAAAAAAACAAAAAATTAAAAATCCACTTTCCGGCATTCTTTTTAGTCAAAACCGGATGAGATTGTCCGAGAAAGAGAAAAAAAAAAATTTAGTCCTGAATTCCATTCAAACTCTACCAGCGCAAGAAAATTCCAATAAAAATAGAAAAAAAATTCAAAAAATTCAAAAACCTCTTTCCGGCATTATTTTCAGCCAAAACGGGATGAGATAGGCCGAGAAAGCGAGAAAAAAATATTAGTCCCGAATTCCGTTCATACTCGACCCGGGCAAGAAAATTCCAAAAAAAATAGCAAAAAGATTCAAAAAATTAAAAACCTTCTTTCCCGAATTATTTTTAGCCAAAACGAGATGAGATAGGCCAACAAAGAGAGAAAAAAAAATTTAGTCCTGAAATCTTTTCCTAAACAACACGAGCTAGAAAATTCCAAAAAAAAATCAAAAAATTAGAAAACGTAATTCCGGCATTATTTATATCCAAACGGGTAGAGATAGGCCGAGAAAGCGAGAAAAAAATATTAGTCCCGAATATCGTTCATACTCGAACCGGGCAAGAAAATTCCGAAAAAAATAGCCAGTAAATTCAAAAAATTAAAAACCTTCTTTCCGGACTTATTTTTAGCCAAAACGAGATGAGATAGGCCGACAAAGAGTGAAAAAAATTTTAGTCCTGAAATCTTTTCCTAAACAACACGAACTAGAAAATTCCAAAAAAAATTCAAAAAATTAGAAAACATGATTCCGGCATTATTTATATCCAAACGAGTAGACAGAGCCGAGAAAGAGAGAAAAAAACTTTTAGTCCCGAATTCCATTCCTACTCGACCCAGGAAAGAAAATTCTGAAAAAAATAGCAAACAAATTGAAAAAATTAAAAAACTTTTTACCCGCATTATTTATAGCCAAAACAAGATGAGATAGGCCGAGAAAGAGAAAAAAAAAATTTAGTCACGAATTCCGTTCATACTCGGCCCGGAGAAGCAAATTGAGAAAAAAATAGCAAAAAAATTCAAAAAATTAAAAATCCTATTTTCAGTATTATTTTTAGACAAAACGGGATGAGATAGGCCAAGAAAGAGAAAAAAAACTTTTATTCCCGAATTCTGTTCCGACCCAACCCAAGCTAGAAAATTCCAAAAAAAAATAGCAAAAAAATTCAAAAAATTAAAAAAGATAATTCCGGCATTATTTCTATCGAAAATGGGTTGAGTGTGGCCGAGAAGCGGAGAAAAAAAATTTTGTCCCGAGTTCCGTTCATACTCGACCAGGGCAAGAAAATTCCAAATAAAATAGTAAAAAAATTGAAAAAATTAAAAAACCTCTTTCTGGTATTATTTTTAGCCAAAACTGGATGAGATAGATCGAGAAAGAGAGGAAAAAATTTTAGTCCCGAATTCCGTTCGTACTCGACCCTGGCAAAAAAATTCCGAAAAAAAAAGCCATAAAATTTAAAAATTAATAAAAATCTTTCCGGCATTATTTTTAGCCAAAACAGGAAGAGATTGTCTGAGAAAGCGAGAAACAAATTTTAGTCCCGAATTCCGTTCATAGTCGACCCGGACAAGAAAATTCTGAAAAAAATAGCAAAAAAAAATAAAAAATTAAAAATCCACTTTCCGGCATTATTTTTAGCCAAAACGGGATGAGATTGTCCGAGAATGAGAAAAAAAAAATTTAGTCCCATATTCCGTTCAAACTCAACCCACACAAGAAAATTCCAAAAAAAATAGAAAAAAATTTCAAAAAATTCAAAAACCTCTTTCCGGTATTATTTTCAGCCAAAATGGGATGAGATAGACCGAGAAAGCGAGAAAAAAATTTTATTCCCGAATTCCGTTCATAATCGACCCAGGCAAGAAAATTTGGAAAAAAATAGCATAAAAATTCAAAAAATTAAAAAACCACTTTGTGGTATTATTTTTAGCCAAAAATGGGATGAGATAGGCCAAGAAAGTGCGAAAAAATTTTTAGTCCCGAATTCCGTTCATACTCGACCCGGGCAAGAAAATTCCGAAAAAAATAGCAAAAAAATTCAAAAAATTAAAAAACCTCTTTCTAATATTATTTCTATCCGGAACGGGATGAGAAATCCAGGGAAAGAGAAAAAAAAAGAAAAAAAAATTTAGCCCAGAATTTCGTTCCTGCCCAAGCCGGGAAAGAAAATTTCAAAAAAAATAGCAAAAAAATTCAAAAAATGAAAAAACCTCTTTCCGGCATTATTTTTAGCCAAATCGGGATGAGATAGGCCGAGAAAGCGAGAAAAAAATTTTAGTCCCGAATTCCGTTCATTTTCGACCCGGGCAAGAAAATTCCGGAAAAAATAGCGAAAAAATTCAAAAAATTAAAAAACCTCTTTCTAGCATTATTTCTAGCCGAAACGGGATGAGAAATCCAGGGAAAGAGAAAAAAAAAATTACTCCCGAATGCCGTTCATACTCGACCAGGGCAAGAAAACACCGAAAAAAATAGCAAAAAAATTAAAAAATTAATAAACCTCTTTCCGGCATTATTTTTAGCCGAAACGGGAAGAGATTGGCTGACAAAGCGAGAAACAAATTTTAGTCCCGAATTTCGCTCATAGTCGACCCGGGCAAGAAAATTCCGAAAAAAATAGCAAAAAAAAACAAAAAATTAAAAATCCACTTTCCGGCATTATTTTTAGTCAAAACGGGATGAGATTGTCCGAGAAAGAGAAAAAAAAAAAATTTAGTCCTGAATTCCATTCAAACTCGACCAGCGCAAGAAAATTCCAAAAAAAATAGAAAAAAAATTCAAAAAATTCAAAAACCTCTTTCCGGCATTATTTTCAGCCAAAACGGGATGAGATA
>NW_022155187.1:0-15992 GCF_001633185.2 Quercus lobata | reverse complement strand
AAATTCCGTTCATACTCGACTCGGGCAAGAAAATTCTGAAAAAAATAGTAAGAAAATACAAAAAATTAAAATACCTCTTTCCAGCATTATTTTTTGCCAGAACGGGATGAGATAGGCCGAAATAGAGAGAAAAAAATTTTAGTCCCGAATTCCGTTCATACTCGACCCGGGCAAGAAAATTCCGAAAAATATAGTAAAAAAATTCAAATATTTATAAAACCTCTTTTTGGAATTATTTTTAGCAAAAACGGGATGAGATAGGCCGTAAAAGGGAAAACAAAATTTTAGTCCCGAATTCCGTTTATAATCGACCCAGGCAAGAAAATTCCGAAAAAAATAGTTAAAAAATTAAAAAAATTATAAAACCTCTTTCCGGCATTATTTTTAGCCAAAACGGGATGAGATAGGCCAAAACAGAGAAACAAAAATTTTAGTCCCGAATTCCGTTCATACTCGACCCAAGAAAGAAAATTCCGAAAAAAATAGTAAAAAAATTCAAAAAATAAAAATACCTCTAATTCCTGCATTATTTTTACCAAAACGGGATGAGATAGGCCAAAACAGAGAAAAAAAATTTTGCCCCGAATTCCGTTCATACTCGACCCAAGCAGGAAAATTCCGAAAAAAATAGTAAAAAAATTCAAAAAATTAAAATACCTCTTTCCGGCATTATTTTTTGCCAGAACGGGATGAGATAGGCCGAAATAGAGAGAAAAAAATTTTAGTCCCGAATTCCGTTCATACTCGACCCAAGCAAGAAAATTCCGAAAAAAATTGTAAAAAAATTCAAAAAATTAAAATACCTCTTTCCGGCATTATTTTTTGCCAGAACGGGACGAGATAGGCCGAAACAGAGAAAAAAAAAACATTTAGTCCCGAATTCCGTTCAAACTCGACCCGGGCAAGAAAATTCCGAAAAATATAGTAAAAAAATTCAAAAAATTATAAAACCTCTTCCCTGCATTATTTTTAGCCAAAACGGTATAAGATAGGCCGGAAAAGAGTGAAAAAATTTTAGTCCCGAATTACGTTCATACTCGACCCGGGAAAGAAAATTCCGAAAAAAATAGTAAAAAAATTCAAAAAATTATAAAACCTCTTCCCAGCATTATTTTTAGCCAAAATGGGATGAGATAGGCCGGAAAATAGAAAAAAAAAAATTTGTCCTGAATTCCGTTCATACTCGACCCGGGCAAGAAAATTCCGAAAAAAATAGTAAAAAAATTCAAAAAATAAAAATACCTCTTTCCGGCATTATTTTTAGCCAAAACGGGATGAGATAGGCAAAAACAGAGAAACAAAAGCTTTAGTCCCGAATTCCGTTCATTCTCTACCCGGGCAAAAAAATTCCGAAAAAAATGGTAATAAAATTCAAAAAATTATAAAACCTCTTTTCGGCATTATTTTTAGCCAAAATGGGATGAGTTAGGCTGAAAAAGGGAAGAAAAAACTTTAGTACCGAATTCCGTTCATACTCGAGCTGGGAAAGACAATTCCGATAAAGTTAGTAAAAAAAATTCAAAAAATTATAAAACCTCTTCCCTGCGTTATTTTTAGCCAAAACGGTATGAGATAGGCCGAAAAGGAGTGAAAAAAATTTTAGTCCCGAATTCCGTTCATACTTGACTCGGGCAAGAAAATTCCGAAAAATATAGTAAAAAAATTCAAAAAATTATAAAACCTCTTTTTGGCATTATTTTTAGCAAAAACGGGATGAGATAGGCTGAAACAGAGAAAAAAAAATTATAGTCCCGAATTCCGTTCATACTAGACCCGGGCAAGAAAATATTTAGAAAAATTATAGTAAAAAAATTTTCAAAAATTTAATAAAACTCTTTTTGGCATTATTTTTAGCAAAAACGGGATGAGAAGGCCGAAACATGAGAAAAAAAAATTATTAGTCGCCCGAATTCCGTTCATACGATAGACGCGGGCAATAAAATTATTGAAAAAAATATTAGGTAAAAAAATTTCAAAGAAATTATAAAAACCTCTTTCCCGGCATCACAACCAACACATTTTTTTTTTTTAGCCAAAAACGGTATTGAGATAGGCCGAAAAGAGAGAAAAAAAATTTTAATTCCAAATTCCGTTCATACTCGACTCGGGCAAGAAAATTCTGAAAAAAATAGTAAGAAAATTCAAAAAATTAAAATACCTCTATCCGGCATTATTTTTTTGCCAGAACGGGATGAGATAGGCCGAAACAGAGAAAAAAAAAATTTAGTCCCGAATTCCGTTCAAACTCGACCCGGGCAAGAAAATTCCGAAAAATATAGTAAAAACATTCAAAAAATTATAAAACCTCTTCCCTGCATTATTTTTAGCCAAAACGGTATGAGATAGGCCAAAAAAGAGAGAAATAAATTTTAGTCCCGAATTCCGTTCATACTCGATCCGGGGAAGAAAATTCCGAAAAAAATAGTAAAAAAATTCAAAAAATTATAAAACCTCTTCCCGGCATTATTTTTAGCCAAAACGGAATGAGATAGGCCAAAAAAGAGAGAAAAAAATTTTAGTCCCGAATTCCGTTCATACTCGATCCAGGGAAGAAAATTCCGAAAAAAATAGTAAAAAAATTCAAAAAATTATAAAACCTCTTCCCGGTATTATTTCTAGCCAAAACGGGGTGAGATAGACCGAAACAAAGAAAAAAAAATTAAAGTCCCGAATTCCGTTCATACTTGTCCCGGGCAAGAAAATTCTGAAAAAAATAGTAAAAAAATTCAAAAAATTAAAATACCTCTTTCCGGCATTATTTTTTTCCAGAACGGGATGAGATAGGCCGAAACAGAGAAAAAAAAATTTAGTCCCGAATTCCGTTCAAACTCGACCCGGGAAAGAAAATTCCGAAAAATATAGTAAAAAAATTCAAAAAATCATAAAACCTCTTCCCTGCATTACTTTTAGCCAAAACGGTATGAGATAGGCCGAAAAAGAGTGAAAAAAATTTTAGTCCCGAATTCCGTACATACTCGACTCGGGCAAGAAAATTCCGAAAACAATAGTAATAAAATTCAAAAAATTATAAAACCTATTCCCGGCATTATTTTTAGCCATAAAGGTATGAGATAGGCCGAAAAAGAGAGAAAAAAATTTTAATTCCAAATTCCGTTCATACTCGACTCGGGCAAGAAAATTCTGAAAAAAATAGTAAGAAAATTCAAAAAATTAAAATACCTCTTTCCAGCATTATTTTTTGCCAGAACGGGATGAGATAGGCCGAAACAGAGAGAAAAAAATTTTAGTCCCGAATTCCGTTCAATTATCGACCCGGGCAAGAATAAATTTCCGAAAAATATAGAAAAATCAAAATTTATAAACCTCTTTTGGAATTATTTTTAGCAAAAACGGGATGAGATAGGCCGGATTTAAAAGGGAAAACAAAATTTATTAGTCCCGAATTCCCGTTTTATAAATCGACCCAGGCAAGAAATTCCGAAAAAAATAGGTTTAAAAAATTTAAAAAATTAAACCTCTTTCCGGCATTTATTTTTTTAGCCAAAACGGGATGAGATGGCAAAACAGAGAAACAACAATTAGTCCCGGAATTCCGTTCATACTCGACGCCAAGAAAGACAAATTTCCGAAAAATAGAAAAAAATTTCCAAAAATAAATACCTCTAATTCCCTGCATTTATTTTTACCAAAACGGGATGAGATGGCCAAAAACAGAGAAAAAAATTTTGGCCTCCGGAATCGTTTCATACTCGACCCAAGCAAGAAAATTCCGAAAAAAATAGTAAAAAAATTCAAAAAATTAAAATACCTCTTTCCGGCATTATTTTTTGCCAGAACGGGATGAGATAGGCCGAAATAGAGAGAAAAAAATTTTAGTCCCGAATTCCGTTCATACTCGACCCAAGCAAGAAAATTCCGAAAAAAATTGTAAAAAAATTCAAAAAATTAAAATACCTCTTTCCGGCATTATTTTTTGCCAGAACGGGACGAGATAGGCCGAAACAGAGAAAAAAAAAACATTTAGTCCCGAATTCCGTTCAAACTCGACCCGGGCAAGAAAATTCCGAAAAATATAGTAAAAAAATTCAAAAAATTATAAAACCTCTTCCCTGCATTATTTTTAGCCAAAACGGTATAAGATAGGCCGGAAAAGAGTGAAAAAATTTTAGTCCCGAATTACGTTCATACTCGACCCGGGAAAGAAAATTCCGAAAAAAATAGTAAAAAAATTCAAAAAATTATAAAACCTCTTCCCAGCATTATTTTTAGCCAAAATGGGATGAGATAGGCCGGAAAATAGAAAAAAAAATTTGTCCTGAATTCCGTTCATACTCGACCCGGGCAAGAAAATTCCGAAAAAAATAGTAAAAAAATTCAAAAAATAAAAATACCTCTTTCCGGCATTATTTTTAGCCAAAACGGGATGAGATAGGCAAAAACAGAGAAACAAAAGCTTTAGTCCCGAATTCCGTTCATTCTCTACCCGGGCAAAAAAATTCCGAAAAAAATGGTAATAAAATTCAAAAAATTATAAAACCTCTTTTCGGCATTATTTTTAGCCAAAATGGGATGAGTTAGGCTGAAAAAGGGAAGAAAAAACTTTAGTACCGAATTCCGTTCATACTCGAGCTGGGAAAGACAATTCCGATAAAGTTAGTAAAAAAAATTCAAAAAATTATAAAACCTCTTCCCTGCGTTATTTTTAGCCAAAACGGTATGAGATAGGCCGAAAAGGAGTGAAAAAAATTTTAGTCCCGAATTCCGTTCATACTTGACTCGGGCAAGAAAATTCCGAAAAATATAGTAAAAAAATTCAAAAAATTATAAAACCTCTTTTTGGTATTATTTTTAGCAAAAACGGGATGAGATAGGCCGAAACAGAGAAAAAAAAATTATAGTCCCGAATTCCGTTCATACTAGACCCGGGCAAGAAAATTATGAAAAATATAGTAAAAAAATTCAAAAAATTATAAAACCTCTTCCCGGCATTTTTTTTAGCCAAAACGGTATGAGATAGGCCGAAAAAGAGAGAAAAAAATTTTAATTCCAAATTCCGTTCATACCCGACTCGGGCAAAAAAATTCTGAAAAAAATAGTAAGAAAATTCAAAAAATTAAAATACCTCTTTCCGGCATTATTTTTTGCCAGAACGGGATGAGATAGGCCGAAACAGAGAAAAAAAAAACATTTAGTCCCGAATTCCGTTCAAACTCGACCCGGGCAAGAAAATTCCGAAAAATATAGTAAAAAAATTCAAAAAATTATAAAACCTCTTCCCTGCATTATTTTTAGCCAAAACAGTATAAGATAGGCCAGAAAAGAGTGAAAAAATTTTAGTCCCGAATTCCGTTCATACTCGACCCGGGAAAGAAAATTCCGAAAAAAATAGTAAAAAAATTAGAAAATTATAAAACCTCTTCCCAGCATTATTTTTAGCCAAAATGGGATGAGATAGGCCGGAAAAGAGAAAAAAAATTTTGTCCTGAATTCCGTTCATACTCGACCCGGACAAGAAAATTCCGAAAAAAATAGTAAAAAAATTCAAAAAATAAAAATACCTCTTTCCGGCATTATTTTTAGCCAAAACGGGATGAGATAGGCAAAAACAGAGAAACAAAAGCTTTAGTCCCGAATTCCGTTCATACTCTACCCGGGCAAGAAAATTCCGAAAAAAATAGTAATAAAATTCAAAAAATTATAAAACCTCTTTTCGGCATTATTTTTAGCCAAAATGGGATGAGTTAGGCTGAAAAAGGGAAGAAAAAACTTTAGTCCCGAATTCCGTTCATACTCGAGCTGGGAAAGACAATTCCGATAAAGTTAGTAAAAAAAATTCAAAAAATTATAAAACCTCTTCCCTGCGTTATTTTTAGCCAAAACGGTATGAGATAGGCCGAAAAAGAGTGAAAAAAATTTTAGTCCCGAATTCCGTTCATACTTGACTCGGGCAAGAAAATTCCGAAAAATAAAGTAAAAAAATTCAAAAAATTATAAAACCTCTTTTTGGCATTATTTTTAGCAAAAACGGGATGAGATAGGCCGAAACAGAGAAAAAAAAATTATAGTCCCGAATTCCGTTCATACTAGACCCGGGCAATAAAATTATGAAAAATATAGTAAAAAAATTCAAAAAATTATAAAACCTCTTCCCGGCATTTTTTTTTTAGCCAAAACGGTATGAGATAGGCCGAAAAAGAGAGAAAAAAAATTTTAATTCCAAATTCCGTTCATACTCGACTCGGGCAAGAAAATTCTGAAAAAAATAGTAAGAAAATTCAAAAAATTAAAATACCTCTTTCCGGCATTATTTTTTGCCAGAACGGGATGAGATAGGCCGAAACAGAGAAAAAAAAAATTTAGTCCCGAATTCCGTTCAAACTCGACCCGAGCAAGAAAATTCCGAAAAATATAGTAAAAACATTCAAAAAATTATAAAACCTCTTCCCTGCATTATTTATAGCCAAAACGGTGTGAGATAGGCCGAAAAAGAGTGAAAAAAATTTTAGTCCCGAATTCCGTTCATACTCGACTCGGGCCAGAATATTCCGAAAAAAATAGTAAGAAAATTCAAAAAATTATAAAAACTCTTCCCGGCATTATTTTTAGCCAAAACGGTATGAGATAGACCGAAAAAGAGAGAAAAAAATTTTAATTCCAAATTCCGTTCATACTCGACTCGGGCAAGAAAATTCTGAAAAAAATAGTAAAAAAATTCAAAAAATTAAAATACCTCTTTCCGGCATTATTTTTTGCCAGAACGGGATGAGATAGGCCGAAACAGAGAAAAAAAAATTTTAGTCCCGAATTCCGTTCATACTCGACCCAGGCAAGAAATTCCGAAAAAATATAGTAAAAAATTCAAAAAATTATAAAACGCTCTTTTTGCATTAGTTTTAACCAAAAACGGGATGAGATAGGCCGAAAATGAGAAAACAAAATTTTAGTCCGAATTCCGTTCATAATCGACCCAGCAAGGAAAATTCCGAAAAAAATAGTTAAAAAATTAAAAAAATTATAAAACCTCTTTCCGGCATTATTTTTAGCCAAAACGGGATGAGATAGGCCAAAACAGAGAAACAAAAATTTTAGTCCCGAATTCCGTTCATACTCGACCCAAGCAAGAAAATTCCGAAAAAAATAGTAAAAAAATTCAAAAAATAAAAATACCTCTAATTCCTGCATT
The DNA here is from genome assembly GCF_001633185.2 of Quercus lobata. Lineage (NCBI taxonomy): Eukaryota > Viridiplantae > Streptophyta > Magnoliopsida > Fagales > Fagaceae > Quercus > Quercus lobata. The sequence goes on along the minus strand of NW_022155187.1, from coordinate 8,848 downwards.
ATTTTTACCAAAACGGGATGAGATAGGCCAAAACAGAGAAAAAAAATTTTGCCCCGAATTCCGTTCATACTAGACCCAAGCAGGAAAATTCCGAAAAAAATAGTAAAAAAATTCAAAAAATTAAAATACCTCTTTCCGGCATTATTTTTTGCCAGAACGGGATGAGATAGGCCGAAATAGAGAGAAAAAAATTTTAGTCCCGAATTCCGTTCATACTCGACCCAAGCAAGAAAATTCCGAAAAAAATTGTAAAAAAATTCAAAAAATTAAAATACCTCTTTCCGGCATTATTTTTTGCCAGAACGGGACGAGATAGGCCGAAACAGAGAAAAAAAAAACATTTAGTCCCGAATTCCGTTCAAACTCGACCCGGGCAAGAAAATTCCGAAAAATATAGTAAAAAAATTCAAAAAATTATAAAACCTCTTCCCTGCATTATTTTTAGCCAAAACGGTATAAGATAGGCCGGAAAAGAGTGAAAAAATTTTAGTCCCGAATTACGTTCATACTCGACCCGGGAAAGAAAATTCCGAAAAAAATAGTAAAAAAATTCAAAAAATTATAAAACCTCTTCCCAGCATTATTTTTAGCCAAAATGGGATGAGATAGGCCGGAAAATAGAAAAAAAAATTTGTCCTGAATTCCGTTCATACTCGACCCGGGCAAGAAAATTCCGAAAAAAATAGTAAAAAAATTCAAAAAATAAAAATACCTCTTTCCGGCATTATTTTTAGCCAAAACGGGATGAGATAGGCAAAAACAGAGAAACAAAAGCTTTAGTCCCGAATTCCGTTCATTCTCTACCCGGGCAAGAAAATTCCGAAAAAAATGGTAATAAAATTCAAAAAATTATAAAACCTCTTTTCGGCATTATTTTTAGCCAAAATGGGATGAGTTAGGCTGAAAAAGGGAAGAAAAAACTTTAGTACCGAATTCCGTTCATACTCGAGCTGGGAAAGACAATTCCGATAAAGTTAGTAAAAAAAATTCAAAAAATTATAAAACCTCTTCCCTGCGTTATTTTTAGCCAAAACGGTATGAGATAGGCCGAAAAGGAGTGAAAAAAATTTTAGTCCCGAATTCCGTTCATACTTGACTCGGGCAAGAAAATTCCGAAAAATATAGTAAAAAAATTCAAAAAATTATAAAACCTCTTTTTGGCATTATTTTTAGCAAAAACGGGATGAGATAGGCCGAAACAGAGAAAAAAAAATTATAGTCCCGAATTCCGTTCATACTAGACCCGGGCAAGAAAATTATGAAAAATATAGTAAAAAAATTCAAAAAATTATAAAACCTCTTCCCGGCATTTTTTTTAGCCAAAACGGTATGAGATAGGCCGAAAAAGAGAGAAAAAAATTTTAATTCCAAATTCCGTTCATACCCGACTCGGGCAAAAAAATTCTGAAAAAAATAGTAAGAAAATTCAAAAAATTAAAATACCTCTTTCCGGCATTATTTTTTGCCAGAACGGGATGAGATAGGCCGAAACAGAGAAAAAAAAAACATTTAGTCCCGAATTCCGTTCAAACTCGACCCGGGCAAGAAAATTCCGAAAAATATAGTAAAAAAATTCAAAAAATTATAAAACCTCTTCCCTGCATTATTTTTAGCCAAAACAGTATAAGATAGGCCAGAAAAGAGTGAAAAAATTTTAGTCCCGAATTCCGTTCATACTCGACCCGGGAAAGAAAATTCCGAAAAAAATAGTAAAAAAATTTAGAAAATTATAAAACCTCTTCCCAGCATTATTTTTAGCCAAAATGGGATGAGATAGGCCGGAAAAGAGAAAAAAAATTTTGTCCTGAATTCCGTTCATACTCGACCCGGACAAGAAAATTCCGAAAAAAATAGTAAAAAAATTCAAAAAATAAAAATACCTCTTTCCGGCATTATTTTTAGCCAAAACGGGATGAGATAGGCAAAAACAGAGAAACAAAAGCTTTAGTCCCGAATTCCGTTCATACTCTACCCGGGCAAGAAAATTCCGAAAAAAATAGTAATAAAATTCAAAAAATTATAAAACCTCTTTTCGGCATTATTTTTAGCCAAAATGGGATGAGTTAGGCTGAAAAAGGGAAAAAAAACTTTAGTCCCGAATTCCGTTCATACTCGAGCTGGGAAAGACAATTCCGATAAAGTTAGTAAAAAAAATTCAAAAAATTATAAAACCTCTTCCCTGCGTTATTTTTAGCCAAAACGGTATGAGATAGGCCGAAAAAGAGTGAAAAAAATTTTAGTCCCGAATTCCGTTCATACTTGACTCGGGCAAGAAAATTCCGAAAAATATAGTAAAAAAATTCAAAAAATAAAAATACCTCTTTCCGGCATTATTTTTAGCCAGAACGGGATGAGATAGGCAAAAACAGAGAAACAAAAGCTTTAGTCCCGAATTCCGTTCATACTCTACCCGGGCAAGAAAATTCCGAAAAAAATAGTAATAAAATTCAAAAAATTATAAAACCTCTTTTCGGCTTTATTTTTAGCCAAAATGGGATGAGTTAGGCTGAAAAAGGGAAGAAAAAACTTTAGTCCCGAATTCCATTCATACTCGAGCTGGGAAAGACAATTCCGATAAAGTTAGTAAAAAAAATTCAAAAAATTATAAAACCTCTTCCCTGCGTTATTTTTAGCCAAAACGGTATGAGATAGGCCGAAAAAGAGTGAAAAAAATTTTAGTCCCGAATTCCGTTCATACTTGGCTCGGGCAAGAAAATTCCGAAAAATAAAGTAAAAAAATTCAAAAAATTATAAAACCTCTTTTTGGCATTATTTTTAGCAAAAACGGGATGAGATAGGCCGAAACAGAGAAAAAAAAATTATAGTCCCGAATTCCGTTCAAACTCGATCCGGGAAAGAAAATTCCGAAAAATATAGTGAAAAAATTCAAAAAATTATAAAACCTTTTTTTGGCATTATTTTTAGCAAAAACGGGATGAGATAGGCCGAAAAAGAGAAAACAAAATTTTAGTCTCGAATTCCGTTCATAATCGACCCAGGCAACAAAATTCCGAAAAAAATAGTAAAAAAATTCAAAAAATTAAAATAACACTGTCTGGCATTATTTTTAGCCAAAACGGGATGAGATCGGCAGAAAAAGAGTGAAAAAATTTTAGTCCCGAATCCCGTTCATACTCGACTCGGGCAAGAAAATTCCGAAAAAAATAGTAATAAAATTCAAAAAATTATAAAACCTCTTCCCGGTATTATTTTTATCCATAACGGTATGAGATAGGCCGAAAAAGCGAGAAAAAAATTTTAATTCCAAATTCCGTTCATACTCGACTCGGGCAAGAAAATTCTGAAAAAAATAGTAAAAAAATTCAAATACCTCTTTCCGGCATTATTTTTTGCCAGAACGGGATGAGATAGGCCGAAACAGAGAGAAAAAAATTTTAGTCCCGGATTCCGTTCATACTCGACCCGGGCAAGAAAATTCCGAAAAATATAGTAAAAAAATTCAAATATTTATAAAACCTCTTTTTGGCATTATTTTTAGCAAAAACGGGATGAGATAGGCCGAAAAAGAGAAACCAAAATTTTAGTCCCGAATTCCGTTCATAATCGACCCAGGCAAGAAAATTCCGAAAAAAATAGTTAAAAAATTCAAAAAATTATAAAACCTCTTCCCGGCATTATTTTTAGTGAAAACGGGATGAGATAGGCCGAGAAAGTGAAAACAAAATTTATACCCGAATTCCATTCATAATCGACACTGGCAAGAAAATTCCGAAAAAAAATAGTAAAAAAATTCAAAAAATTAAAATAACACTGTCTGGCATTATTTTTAGCCAAAACGGGATGAGATCGGCCGAAAAAGAGTGAATAAAATTTTAGTCCCGAATTCCGTTCATACTCGACCCGGGAAAGAAAATTCCGAAAAAAATAGTAAAAAAATTCAAAAAATTATAAAACCTCTTCCCAGCATTATTTTTAGCCAAAATGGCAGATAGGCCGGAAAAGAGAAAAAAAATTTTGTCCTGAATTCCGTTCATACTCGACCCGGGCAAGAAAATTCCGAAAAAAATAGTAAAAAAATTCAAAAAATAAAAATACCTCTTTCCGGCATTATTTTTAGCCAAAACGGGATGAGATAGGCAAAAACAGAGAAACAAAAGCTTTAGTCCCGAATTCCGTTCATACTCTACCCGGGCAAGAAAATTTCGAAAAAAATAGTAATAAAATTCAAAAAATTATAAAACCTCTTTTCGGCATTATTTTTAGCCAAAATGGGATGAGTTAGGCGGAAAAAGGGAAGAAAAAACTTTAGTCCCGAATTCCGTTCATACTCGAGCTGGGAAAGACAATTCCGATAAAGACAGTAAAAAAAATTCAAAAAATTATAAAACCTCTTCCCTGCGTTATTTTTAGCCAAAACGGTATGAGATAGGCCGAAAAAGAGTGAAAAAAATTTTAGTCCCGAATTCCGTTCATACTCGACTCGGGCAAGAAAATTCCGAAAAATATAGTAAAAAAATTCAAAAAATTATAAAACCTCTTTTTGGCATTATTTATAGCAAAAACGGGATGAGATAGGCCGAAACAGAGAAAAAAAAATTATAGTCCCGAATTCCGTTCATACTAGACCCGGGCAAGAAAATTATGAAAAATATAGTAAAAGAATTCAAAAAATTATAAAACCTCTTCCCGGCATTTTTTTTAGCCAAAACGGTATGAGATAGGCCGAAAAAGAGAGAAAAAAAATTTTAATTCCAAATTCCGTTCATACTCGACTCGGGCAAGAAAATTCTGAAAAAAATAGTAAGAAAATAAAAAAAATTAAAATACCTCTTTCCGGCATTATTTTTTGCCAGAACGGGATGAGATAGGCCGAAACAGAGAAAAAAAAAATTTAGGCCCAAATTCCGTTCAAACTCGACCCGGGCAAGAAAATTCCGAAAAATATAGTAAAAACATTCAAAAAATAATAAAACCTCTTCCCGGCATTATTTTTTGCCAGAACGGGAGGAGATAGGCCGAAACAGAGAGAAAAAAATTTTAGTCCCGAATTCCGTTCATACTCGACCCGGGCAAGAAAATTCCGAAAAATATAGTAAAAAAATTCAAATATTTATAAAACCTCTTTTTGGCATTATTTTTAGCAAAAACGGGATGAGATAGGCCGAAAAAGAGAAACCAAAATTTTAGTCCCGAATTCCGTTCATAATCGACCCAGGCAAGAAAATTCCGAAAAAAATAGTTAAAAAATTCAAAAAATTATAAAACCTCTTCCTGGCATTATTTTTAGTGAAAACGGGATGAGATAGGGCGAGAAAGTGAAAACAAAATTTATACTCGAATTCCATTCATAATCGACACTGGCAAGAAAATTCCGAAAAAAAATAGTAAAAAAATTCAAAAAATTAAAATAACACTGTCTGGCATTATTTTTAGCCAAAACGGGATGAGATCGGCCGAAAAAGAGTGAATAAAATTTTAGTCCCGAATTCCGTTCATACTCGACCCGGGAAAGAAAATTCCGAAAAAAATAGTAAAAAAATTCAAAAAATTATAAAACCTCTTTCCAGCATTATTTTTAGCCAAAAATGGGATGAGATAGGCCGGAAAAGAGAAAAAAAATTTTGTCCTGAATTCCGTTCATACTCGACCCGGGCAAGAAAATTCCGAAAAAAATAGTAAAAAAATTCAAAAAATAAAAATACCTCTTTCCTGCATTATTTTTAGCCAAAACGGGATGAGATAGGCAAAAACAGAGAAACAAAAGTTTTAGTCCCGAATTCCGTTCATACTCTACCCGGGCAAGAAAATTCCGTAAAAAATAGTAATAAAATTCAAAAAATTATAAAACCTCTTTTCGTCAATATTTTTTGCCAAAATGGGATGAGTTAGGCTGAAAAAGGGAAGAAAAAACTTTAGTCCCGAATTCCGTTCATACTCGAGTTGGGAAAGACAATTCCGATAAAGACAGTAAAAAAAATTCAAAAAATTATAAAACCTCTTCCCTGCGTTATTTTTAGCCAAAACGGTATGAGATAGGCCGAAAAAGAGTGAAAAAAATTTTAGTCCCGAATTCCGTTCATACTCGACTCGGGCAACAAAATTCCGAAAAATATAGTAAAAAAATTCAAAAAATTATAAAACCTCTTTTTGGCATTATTTATAGCAAAAACGGGATGAGATAGGCCGAAACAGAGAAAAAAAAATTATAGTCCCGAATTCCGTTCATACTAGACCCGGGCAAGAAAATTATGAAAAATATAGTAAAAGAATTCAAAAAATTATAAAACCTCTTCCCGGCATTTTTTTTAGCCAAAACGGTATGAGATAGGCCGAAAAAGAGAGAAAAAAAATTTTAATTCCAAATTCCGTTCATACTCGACTCTGGCAAGAAAATTCTGAAAAAAATAGTAATAAAATAAAAAAAATTAAAATACCTCTTTCCAGCATTATTTTTTGCGAGAACGGGATGAGATAGGCCGAAACAGAGAAAAAAAAAATTTAGTCCCGAATTCCGTTCATACTTGAGCTGGGAAAGACAATTCCGATAAAGACAGTAAAAAAAATTCAAAAAATTATAAAACCTCTTCCCTGCGTTATTTTTAGCCAAAACGGTATGAGATAGGCCGAAAAAGAGTGAAAAAAATTTTAGTCCCGAATTCCGTTCATACTCGACTCGGGCAAGAAAATTCCGAAAAATATAGTAAAAAAATTCAAAAAATAATAAAACCTCTTTTTGGCATTATTTTTAGCAAAAACGGGATGAGATAGGCCGAAACAGAGAAAAAAAAATTATAGTCCCGAATTCCGTTCATACTAGACCCGGGCAAGAAAATTATGAAAAATATAGTAAAAGAATTCAAAAAATTATAAAACCTCTTCCCGGCATATTTTTTAGCCAAAACGGTATGAGATAGGCCGAAAAAGAGAGAAAAAAAATTTTAATTCCAAATTCCGTTCATACTCGACTCGGGCAAGAAAATTCTGAAAAAAATAGTAATAAAATAAAAAAAATTAAAATACCTCTTTCCGGCATTATTTTTTGCCAGAACGGGATGAGATAGGCCGAAACAGAGAAAAAAAAAATTTATTCCCGAATTCCGTTCAAACTCGACCCGGGCAAGAAAATTCCGAAAAATATAGTAAACACATTCAAAAAATTATAAAACCTCTTCCCTGCATTATTTTTAGCCAAAACGGTATGAGATAGGCCGAAAAAGAGTGAAAAAAATTTTAGTCCCGAATTCCGTTCATACTCGACCCGGGCCAGAATATTCCGAAAAAAATAGTAAGAAAATTCAAAAAATTATAAAAACTCCTCCCGGCATTATTTTTAGCCAAAACGGTATGAGATAGACCGAAAAAGAGAGAAAAAAATTTTAATTCCGTTCATACTCGACTCTGGCAAGCAAATTCTGAAAAAAATGTATAAAAATAAAAAAAATTAAATACCTCTTTCCGGCTTATTTTTTGCCAGAAGGGATGAGATTAGGCCGAAACAGAGAAAAAAAAATTTAGTTCCCGAATTCCGTTCAAACTCGAGCCCGGGCAACGAAATTCCGAAAATATAGTAAAAAAACATTAAAAAATTATAAAACCTTTCCCTCCTGCATTATTTTAGCCAAACGGTAAATGAGATAGGCCGAAAAGAGTGAAAAAAATTTTATTCTCCGAATTCCGTCATACTCGACTTCGGGCCAGAATACTTCCCGAAAAAATAGTAGAAATCAAAAAAATTATAACAAATCCTCCCGGCATTATTTTTAGCCAAAACGGGATGAGATAGGCCAAAAAAGAGAGAAAAAAATTTTAGTCCCAAATTCCGTTCATACTCGATCCAGGGAAGAAAATTCCGAAAAAAATAGTAAAAAAATTCAAAAAATTATAAAACCTCTTCCCGGTATTATTTTTAGCCAAAACGGGGTGAGATAGACCGAAACAAAGAAAAAAAAATTAAAGTCCCGAATTCCGTTCATACTTGTCCCGGGCAAGAAAATTCTGAAAAAAATAGTAAAAAAATTCAAAAAATTAAAATACCCCTTTCCGGCATTATTTTTTTCCAGAACGGGATGAAATAGGCCGAAACAGAGAAAAAAAAATTTAGTCCCGAATTCCGTTCAAACTCGACCCGGGAAAGAAAATTCCGAAAAATATAGTGAAAAAATTCAAAAAATTATAAAACCTTTTTTTGGCATTATGTTTAGCAAAAACGGGATGAGATAGGCCGAAAAAGAGAAAACAAAATTTTAGTCTCGAATTCCGTTCATAATCGACCCAGGCAACAAAATTCCGAAAAAAATAGTAAAAAAATTCAAAAAATTAAAATAACACTGTCTGGCATTATTTTTAGCCAAAACGGGATGAGATCGGCAGAAAAAGAGTGAAAAATTTTAGTCCCGAATCGCCGTCTGACTTCGACTCGGGCAGAAATTCCGAAAAAAATAGTAATAAATTCAAAAAATTATAAACCCGTTCCCGGTTTAATTTTATCCCATAACGGTATGAGATAGGCCCGAAAAGAAAGAAAAAAATTTTAATTCCAAATTCCGTTCATACTCGACTCGGGCAAGAAAATTCTGAAAAAAATAGTAAAAAAATTCAAAAAATTAAAATACCTCTTTCCGGCATTATTTTTTGCCAGAACGGGATGAGATAGGCCGAAACAGAGAGAAAAAATTTTTAGTCCCGAATTCCGTTTATGCTCGACCCGGGCAAGAAAATTCCGAAAAATATAGTAAAAAAATTCAAATATTTATAAAACCTCTTTTTGGCATTATTTTTAACAAAAACGGGATGAGATAGGCCGTAAAAGAGAAAACAAAATTTTAGTCCCGAATTCCGTTCATAATCGACCCAGGCAAGAAAATTCCGAAAAAAATAGTTAAAAAAT